>NW_026622863.1:12081622-12191622 GCF_023065955.2 Ursus arctos
CTCGTGAATGGGATTAGTGCCCTTCCGAAAGAGATTCCAGAGAGCTCCCTTGCCCCCTCTGCCACATGAGGACACCATGAGATGTTGTGACCCAGAAGAGGGCCCTCACCCGACCATGCTGGCACCAGCTTTTCCCCCTCTAGGACGGTGAGGAAGGAGCTTCTGTTGTGCATGAGGCCCCCAGGCCTAGTATTTTTGTTACAGCGGTCTGAATGGCTGAAGAAAATGATCATTTTCTCAACAGTGAATTAATGTGGTTGCTCTACTGGTCAGAGCCCCAAAAGGAAATTGATTCCAATTTAGATGGCTTAAGGTCTTTTAAAAAAGGACCTGCTCTCAGAGACATGAAGGGCACGCACCCTGGAGATTGGCAGGGTACCAGGGTGCTAGTACCACCGTGAAGCCTCCAAGAGCAGGGGGAGGAAAGTAGGCATCAGAGCTCTGCAGGGGCAAGGACCAGGGAATGGTGCTGCCCACCGCCAGCTATAACCTTGGAGGACCAGGGCCGCAGCTGGCGATCATGGTCCAAAGCAAGAAGAGAGGAGGGAATAGACATCCTGTCCTTTTCTCTCCCCAGTCTTTCCTTGGGGCCTCCCACTGGCCAGTTGGGAACCGGAGAGTATGGAGCCCTGGGTCCCTAGGTCAGCCTCAAGGGGGCATAGGGCAGGGCAAAGAAGGAGCATGGATGTGGGGGCAGGGCAGGTGTGTGTGTGGGGAAACAGCACAGTGGGTGGAGAATGAAGATCCCACCTGGCCCTGGAACCAAAGCCCACTCCGGAGCACGAGTGAGGCTGCCGGCTGCGCTCTGCCCGTGGGCCACCTGTCCGGGGACACTGACAGCACATGGCAGGTGCTCTCGTGGTCCCTTGACCCCATTATCTCTTCGGTGTCAGGAAATTGCCAATGACATGACTTACTTGGACACTTGGTTTCAGCACAATGCCTGGCGTCTAGAAGATGCTCAATAAACATTTCTTAAATAATGAGCGAAGAAGCGAACTACGGAATAAGGAAGCCAAGCGGTAGATATGAATCGTCTTGAGAGCAGGTACTGTGAAGTCTGTTTGACACCAAGACAAACTGGATTCCCAGGGGTTAATTGACCAGTGAGTGTGCTCAGCCGCTCAAGGCATTCTGCAAATATTTATCGAGTACTTATTATATACCAGCGTGTTTACATTTGATTGGAGGAGACAAGTGTGTCAACGTATGTATGCTGTGTAATAGCTAAGTGCTACAGAGACAAAGACAGTAGAATCGGGGACGGGAAGCTCTGGGGACGGAATGTACTTTTATAGATTGTGTGGTCAGGGATGGCCTCTTGGAGATGGAGAGACGTGGGAGGCGAGACCTGAAGGAAGGGCGGACAAGTCATGTGGCTCTTTGGGACCAGAGCCTTCCTAGAGGAGGAAAGTGAGTGCAAAGTGTCAGAGACGGGAGCATGTTTGGGGCATTTGGGAGAAAGCATGGAGGGCATCATGGCCGGGGCTGAGTATAGCTGCCACCAGCCCAGTCTTCCCCAGCTAGAGCCCTCCAGTGGCTTTTCATTGTCCAGGGGATACCCTGGCCGTCTCCCTGCCAGATCCCGTCCCTCACTGCTCTCCAGCCGTACTTGAAGCCTGGCACTTCCCACCTCCAAGGCCTTTGCCCTTCTTGATCCCTCTGCGAAGACTTGCTCTTTCACTCCTCAGAAGGGCCTCTTCTGACTGCCACTCCAAAGAAGGCTATCCTGGGTCCTCTAGCATGCCACCCTTCTTCTGTCCTTCCCAGTTGACCTCTCATCTCCCATTATGTGGTTAATGTGTGTCTGCCAGTTTATTTTGTCACCTTGCCCCCCCATGAGCTTTCTGAAGGCAGGGACCTCATGGGTTTGTTCCTTATAAGATCCCCTGGACCTGGAACAATGCCTAGCACATAGTGAGTCCTGAGTCTCTATTTGTTGCATGATGAATGAATGAAAGAATGAATGAACAAATGAACGAATGAATGAATGAATGTTGTTTGAGACCCCAGAGTGGGACTGAGAACATACTTTTTCTTTCCTCAATCTTTTGTCCCTGCAGTTTTTCTCTCTAGACTTTGGGCTTCCCCAGGGAGGGTTTAGAGCAAACGTCCACACTGGCATCACTGACCACAAGAACAGAGAGGTGGGGGCCCTGGTGAGGGTTTGGGGAAAGATCCCTCTTGCACTTGCCCCACCCTTACTTCGACAATACGAGCCACGCAGGTCTCCTTGGTGTCAGGAGCTTCCACAGGGTTGCGAGCAGCCCCCACGGGCCCAGGGTATCCGCCATGCCACAGAATCTCATGCCAACTCCCCCCCCCCAACTCCTTGCTGAATCTGCTTCTCTTTTAACAAACAAATTAATGAGCAGGAAACCACCTCTTGATAGAAGTTGGCAGCAACTTGGTGCTCTGAACCTGGGCGCTATGAGAAATACAGACTCTCTCACCTCCGGAGTGAAGTTTTTGGATTCAAGTATCTGCGGACCCCTATTATGATTTTTACCACTTTCTTATCCCTCCCCAAGCCCCAATCTAATTACTTAGGTACTTTTTAAAAACAACTTCTGTTCTTTCTTATATGCCCAGTGTTACACTGACCTACTCAGCGAAGTCATAGGAGCTGGTGCCGTCACAGGTGTTATAACACTCTTTAAAATACACAGACCGCTGTAAAAACGAAGGACACTCGCTCCTGCACTATCCGTGCCATCCTTGTACCTCCAGCAACAGAAGCACTGGAATGCTGGTGTAGAAATCTGCCGTGGTCACCATTACCTTATCACTTTCTGTTATGATGGCCTTTCTTTCCTTTAAATCTTCTAACTGGGCTATGTTTGTAGCTGGGACAGGGGTGTTTCCCGTCCTCATTTTACAGAGGATACGAAATTGATACTTTGGTTGGGATCATTCCACAAGGACTCTGCAGCCCCTCAATTTCCCCTCTAACTTAAGGTAGCCTCAGTAATGACATTCTAGTGGCAGAGGGAGCAGCGAGAAGGAAGCGACTCGGGAAGTCTGCCCTGCAATGGAAGTGAAAGAGACAGAGGCAGGGTGGGTGTGGGGGAGGTGGAGAGAGGAGAGGTGTCACACGTGGGGCTTTTCACCACCTGGAGTCCAGCGTCTCTGTTCCAGGGAAGATGAAATACCGAGAAACCACATATGCTGAGAAAGAAGTATGAGGATCAAGATGGGCCTCGGTCAGCATCTCCATGCCGGCCCCCAACTCTCTGCGCGTCTCAGCCCGGGGCTGAGCAAATACCCCCAAGGAGGCTAGGCTGTGGAGAAGCCAGTATTTACCCACAATCTCTGTTTTGGAAGTAATTAATCTTCGAATGTATGAGCCTCTTTGTGGTGGAAAGTGCGCGCTGACACTTTTGTGTAAACACCCGGCTTAGCGTATTGACAAACCTGATGGCTGTTACTTTGATTCCAGGCTGCCAGCACTCAAAAGGCACGCCAGGCTTCGGGGCTGCCCCACCAGGCACAAAGGCGACTCTAATCCCTTCCACACTCATCTGAGATCCATATTTAGAATTCGGAGTCTTTATTTTCTATATCCACTTAAGCTCCGTTTGGAGTTTGTTTAGTAAACCTTCCTTCTTCAAGCTCGCTGGTGACTCATAAGTTCGTTTTCTTAGCAAGGCATGCAGCGAAATTCCAAAGTAGCAAATGACCTGAATGAAAACCCTTAAACTCACATAGATTTAATCACTGCGGCAAATTGGAACCACTTGTGGTCAGGTTTTGATGGCCATTTATAAAGATTTCCCCCATGCCCCCCTCTACTTTCTTTTTAAGTGGCTTAGTTAAGGTTAGTGAGAAAAGGAGGCATCAATGCCAAGGTCCGCGGGGTGGGGGAAGGGACTTAAATTGTTTCAGCTTTCAGGGACATCTGCGGTCACCTGAGTATCTTTGCAAAGGCAAGGGGCACACTTTTGGTGGTAGCCAGCCATTCTCCCATACGCCTCAGCGGTCAGGGCTCTATAATCCAGAAAATGGGGAGCGGGGGGTGGGGTGGGGGGATAGGGGGCCCAGCCGCGCTCAGGGCTGTGAGTTTCCACGGGAAGTTTGGGGCCCTCTTAGGAAAATACTCTGCTCTGTGACTCTTGTCGCCTCTACTTATCCTAATAAGGCAAAGGAAAGGTCAGTACATTTTTTCACGAACAGCAAAGCCATCGAACCTGATCTGTTATGATTTCTCCCTAAGCAAACCAAACAGATGAGCCTTAATGAAGACGCGGGTCCAGAATTGAGCCTGACCCAGGGAGCAGCACGGGGGCGTCAGATCTGTTTCTGATAAAATCCACATTGAGGTTTTCAAGAATGAATCAGAAAGGAAGTTCAATTCCATTTCATGACTGGGCTGAACTAAACAGAAAGCTCGTCTGTAATTAAAGGGAAGCTGTTTAAAAATTTCTTGTTGTTCTGCAACGTGTTTTCAGAAGTGTCTAGAATTGGGATTGCTCTCAGCAGTCAGGTCGTGGGGTTCTGTCTGATTTCTCGAGAGCCGATGGGAAAGTGAATTTGCCAAGATTGCAGCAACAAATTTTACTGCACAAATTATGGAAAAAGTGACCCAGTAGGGTTCCCCCCTTCTTTTTTTTTTTTTTTTTCTCCATCTCTAGTTTCTGTGATTATAGTTGGAGAGAAAATTCAGGCTGAAAGAAATTTGATATTTATTTTCTGTGAACTTTAATAAAGAAAGTGGTGGGTTTGGGACTTTTTTTTTTAAGGCCCTTTGGACAAGTCAATTTTTAATTTTTTTTTAATAGCAACTTTTGGCATAAAGCTGCCCGCGTGTGATTTATGAAGCTGCGGGGCCCAGAGTCGTTGCTGGCGGGTCGGCCGGAGATTCTGAAGAGCTTTTCGACTCTGGGAGCCCACTCTTCACGGGACCCGTGTTCACCCAGGCAGGCCTTTGAAAATGTGTAGCACCCAAGCGTTTGCTTGAACTCCATGTTTGTTTGGGTTGGAGGAATCTCTTTCCTTTTTTCAACATTCTCAGATGTCCCCCGGTTTAGGCCGAGTGATCAGCCGTAATCCACTCCAGCCCTGACCAGGAATTGTCCACTTTGCTCATAAGCACAGAACATAGCTCCGGCCCCCAGGGCCTCCATCGTGAAATGGAATCCCAGACACTGCAAGATGTCTTGGGAGATAAGCATGGCCCTAATCCCAGGGTCACCCGGGCCCTGGTGGAGCCAGGGCTCACCTATACATCATGACATCGTTATCAGCGGGCCCAAGCAGCCACGACCCGCCACATTTTCCACAGGGCTTCGTGGTGTTAAGAAAATACCCTCCAGCGCGGTGTTATTTTAGGCTGAAACAAAAGTCGACATGAATGGCTGGGGGGAACAGAGGGGGCATTGTTCTCCCTGTGGCCGGGTGCTCAGAACTGGCCTGAAACTGGAATCCAACAAGCAGAGAGTAAATGCCAGCACGTACAAATGGGCTATCGTGTGTCCGGCGGGATCAGTGGAACACAGAGGGCGGCCGGGCCGGGGCTTCTGCCAGTCCCCGGGTCATGGGAAGCTTGGTTTCCAGAGCAGAGGCTGAGAGTGCCACCTGATTTGCGGTGGGGTGATGGGGGACGTGGAGAAGGAACCACCTGTTTGTGGGAAGCAGACAGGAGAACTCAAATGCCAGGGCACGCGGGCTTTGGGGAGCACGGGCGCAGGGGGATCGGGGGCGAGTCTAAGCCCCTCTAAAGAACTGTCCCGTTTCAACTTCCCAGCCTCCCCAGCAAGCGGCTGCTGTTGTTTGTCCCTTTTACAGATAAGGAAACTGAGGCAGAGGGAGCTGTTGACTTGCCCGAGGTCACACTGTTGCTATGTACAAGAGCCAGGATTTCAAGCCACGACATCTGGCTGCAGAGCCCATCACCCCTTCCGCTACGTCTGATCATCTCGTTCTTATTTTTCATTTCCCCTGTGTTTCTTATTCCGGGCACCCAGGTCATGGGGCAGATGTCCAGCCCAGAGCCCTTAGTCCATATCATGTCAGTGTAAGCTGGTGGCCCAACAGCCGGGCTTTCTCTGGCCGTGGGCGTCTGCTCTGTTTGTTGGTGCCACAGGTCAGAAGTGCCAGGAAATCAGCATCCCAAGACTGCTGACAGTTGGTGTATAAATGCCCCAGCTCCCTTGCGCCTCTGGTGGGGACACTTGGAGGTCCGTGTTCTCAGCTGCCCAGAGCTCCCTGGCGGTGGGAATGAGCTCCAGGCACTGGCTGGAAGATGCATGCTTCGGGCTTCAGAGGGGAGGGGGTGGGGATTGGAATAGGCCGGTGATGGGTATTAAGGAGGGCACATATTGCATGGTGCACTGGGTGTTATATGCAAGTAATGAATCATGGAACATTGCATCAAGAACTGGGGATGTACTGTATGGTGACTAATATAACAAAATAAATATTATTAAAAAAAAGAAAGAAAGAAGATGCGTGCTTTGTGGCTTTCCTCCCTCCTCGACACGCATCCTCACTCCCCTACTGGTGTTTCCCGGGATCGCCGCCCTGACATCACCTTCACTTGAATGCTTGTCTCTAGAGCAGTTTCTGGAGGAAACCAAACCAAGGGAGGTGATCATATGTCTGTGCAGTTATTTGACTAATGTTTGTGTCCCTCACGAAGCTGTGGGCTCCATGAGAGCTTAACATTATATTCCTGGGGACTAGATGAATGTCTAAGCAAATATTTACAATGGAAAGGATTTTGAAATGAAAAATCCCTTTCTGTCTAAAATGAGTATATTTTGACAGTTTGTTCTTTTCTTAAGCCTATATATTATACTTAAAGTCATTTTAGTCATTCTTTTTTTATTGAAGAGTTACTTTTTCTGGATACCTTACGGGGGGTTGGAGACATGGCCCCTTCTCCCCATGTGCCTGGAGGTGGGGATAAACCAGCTCCTCCATCAGGCTCAGATTAAGACCCTTGGAAATTGTTCCAGAGATCAGCCGGCTGCTTAGCAAGCCGATGTCCTTTTCCTGGACTTTATTTCCCAGTGTCCCTTGCAATGAGTAAGCCACGTGACTGAATTTTAGCCAATGGAATCTGAGCAGATGGGTACACCTTTTGGCCCAGCCCATGAACACCTCCTGCATGCAGTCCTCCATGCTTTCCCCTTTGCAGCTTGTTGCCAGTGAGCATGGTAAACTTGGGAGCTGTATGTTGAACATAGCAGAGCATGTGGCATTCTAGAGCCTGGGTCCCAGAATCACCACTCAGAGGACAGTCACACACTGACTAGGAGCACACATTTCAGGCTTCGGTGAAAAATAATTTTCTGTCGTGTTTAAACCGTCATACATTTTGGGGGTTTGTTATAGCACCTGATATTTCCCTAACAGACACTGAGGCCTTAGGCACTCACAAGAGTTGGTGTCCTCTGCCGTATGTAAAATTAGTATCGAACGCGTCCAACAAAGTTTCGGTTTTCTGCACGATTGCTACTTTCCTTAGAAAAAAACATTCAAATAGCAGAGCCTTACTATTTAGGGGGTAGGATGCAGATGGTGCCTTGTTTTACTGATACCCTGAGTACATGTGTATTCTGCTTCCGAGGTGACCCCACAGATTCTCTTTCTAAAAAGGATTTATCTAACAGGCTGGAACATGGACACCTGCCCCATCCAAGGACCTTGAGAAGAGCCAGTAGAAGTTCAAGAGCATTACTGTTTTCTCCAGAGCTTCAGGCAACTACTCCTGCCCTTCTGAGGGTTCTAGTAGCGACTGATACGAACCCTCGTGTTAAGAGCAGAGACTGCATTGATCCTTAGGACCCACCTTTCAGCTTCGAACCTTTGGAAATGTTCTCGTAAGCTTCCTTAAAACCCAGGGGGAGACACAAGCAAGCAACCACCGAAGGCTCTTTGGCCACCCTCCCTACCTTCCGTACGAGGAGTTTGGGGTGTTGGAAGGGTCACACGGTTTCCGAAACCAGGGAGATCAGGGTTTGACTCCTGGGTCTGTCTTCTCATTATTATTCCCATTTTACAGATGATAGCTGAAGACTGATCCCTGAACCTGCATCTTTTAAAAAATATTTTGTTTTATTTTAATTTCAGTTAGTTCACATATGATGTTATATTCGATTCAGGTGTATGATACTGTGATTCAACATTTCCATACATCACCTGGTGATCATGATGACAGGTGTGCTCCTTAATCCCCATCTCCTATTTCCCCCTTCCCCCACCTACCTCCCCCCCGGTAACCACCAGTTTGTTCTCTATGGTTATGAGTTTGTTTCTTGGTTTCCCTCTCTTTTCTCACCTCACTCATTTGTTTTGTTTCTTAAATTCCATATATGAGTGAAATCATATGGTATTTGTCTTTCTCTGATGGACTTATTTCACTTAGCATAATACTCTCTAATTCCATCCATGTTGCTGCAAATGGCAAGGGTTCATTCTTTTTTATGGCTGAGTAATATTCCATCGTATATATAGACCACATCTCCTGTATCCACTCATCCATGATGGACACTTGGGTGGCTTCCATGATTGGGCTCTTGTAAATAACGCTGCTATAAGCATAGGGGTACATGTGTCCCTTTTTGAATTAGTGTTCTTATATTTTTTTGGTAAAAACCCAGTAGTGTGATTACTGGATCATAGGGTAGCTCTATTTTTAACTTTTTGAGGAACCTCAAACCATTTTCCAGAGTGACTGCACCAGTTTGCATTCCCACCAGCGATGCAAGAGGGTTCCTCTTTCACCACATCCTCGCCAACACCTGTAGTTTCTTGTGTTTTTTATTTTAGCCATTCTGACAGGTGTGAGGTGGTGGCCGATTGTAGTTTTGATTTGCATTTCCCCTGCACCTGCATCTTGGCCCTAGATCAAGCTCTCCTGATGAGGTGAGATGTGGCCCCTTCCAAAGGAATGACTGAGGCAGAGAGGACCATGTGGTGGAAGAGAATGTGGGCCTCACCAGGCTCGAAATGGGGCTCTGTTTCCACGGGCAGGCTACTTGGCCTCTCTGGGCCTGTTTCGGTACGTATGAGTTGGGCTTGCACAGTATCCATGTTGTGGGCCCGTTGTGAGGCCGGAAGGGGATCATATTGTGAGACACACGGACTATGCTCACTGTATTTTGCTTTTCTCTACTTACACTGGGAACTGGTGGGCTCCGGCACCCCATCCCTGGGGTCAACAGCACTTTTTATTAGTTTCCCCATGGAAGGGGCAGGTGACCATGGTCTGAAAACATGTTTGGAACCCGGCCCATGAGGAAAATGGTCACCTGGAGGCTTTACAGTCTCTGGGGACCTGAAGCCAGCACCCCCTCGGCCCTCTGGGCAGACTCCTGATGCTCTGTCCTCGGGAGAAGCCTCCATCAAAGGAGAGCCTCGGCCCCTGATCGGACCCTCCTTCCCAAGGCAACGTGACCACTGAGAAGAGAGAGGAACTCTTTGCTGAACGTTGGGCTCGCAGAGGCTGTTTTGGGAGGGAAACTGGGGCAGAACCCAGAAGATTCCGGGCTGAGTTAATCACCCATGAGGAAGGAAAGGTGGCATTCCTAATAGCATTCCTCATGGTCAAAGACTTGGCCTTTGGAGCCAAGCACACATGACTATGCCTCCCACTCAGCCACTTTGGAATGTCTCTAGCCCTTTCCTCCTTGGGTGTCTTATCTGTAAAATGGAAGTGTTGGTGGTCCTTACCTTGTAGGACTTCGTGAGGACTGAGTAGGGTAAGAATGTACCTATACACATTTTTCATAGTGGAAGTGCTCAATATATTTCTAAAAACACTTTTTTCCCCCCAAATATAAAATAGGCATAGGACTTAAAAGATCCTAGCAGTATATGGGGTGCCTGGGAGGCTCAGTCGGTTAAGCACCTGCCTTCAGCTCAGGTCGTGATCCTGGGGTCCTGGGATCGAGTCCCGCATCAGGCTCCCTGCTCAGCAGGGAGTCCGCTTCTACCTCTCCCTCTGCGCCTCCCCCCTGCTCGTGCTCTCTCTCTCGCAAATGAATAAATGAAATCTTTAAAAAAAAGATCCTATCAGTATAAATGTTGCTACACTGAAAAGTAACCCTTTCTCCCACTCAGGAGCCCTCATCCCATGGGGCATCTCCAGAGGAAACCGTGGTTATCAGTGTCTTGTATAAACTGCCCAGGAGATTCTCCATATATACCAGCATGGAGATATGTATATATACATATGCATGACGTATATACCTATGCATGACGTACATACATATGCATGACGTATATACAGAAACATTTCGATTTACAAAAAGTGGAAGTGTCACGTGGGGTTCACCTAAAGGGTGCATATTATCAATAGTGACAGCCTAGGAGACACATCGCTCTACATTTTGTTAATTTTTATCCCAAAAATATTTTTTGGAAACCATTTTGCATCAATTCTTACAGCCACATCACATTCTTTTTAACAGTTGTGTAGTATCCCAGCCTGAACACAGACCTTAATTGTACCTTAATTTATTTCACTAGCTGTCTTCGGAGGGATAGTGCCTGGTTTTCCGCACCATTTACGGAGAAGCCAGGGAAAGCCTTGCCCCTCGGCCTTCTCCGTCCGCAGACCCCAGCCAGCCTCCCTGCCTCCAGCACCTGTTTTTCCCTTCCTGTTCGGTAACTCCCCGGAGCATACATGGTCCTCATGCAACTGTGCTAGACCAAGTTTTGGGCTCTGCTCTCGGGCTAAACATGCTTTAGTTCTCTTCCTAACTCAGCTTGTAAGTCGAGGCCCCTTAATTTGGCCCACAGGACTCTTTAACGCCTTTTAAACCCTGTTAAACCCATGTAATGAGTTTCCCCTTGCTGTGCTCCTGGCCATGAAAGCTGAGAGCCGGGGCCCAGGCCTCCCACCTGTTCCAGAGATTAGGCTGTGCTGGAGAGGCTGTGGGGCCTCAGGGAAGGGACGGGGGTCAGTGTGAGCTCTGTGGTCAGCCATGAGAGCAGGACCCTGGGCCCGAGTGGGCATGTGGGTGTTCCCCAATCCCGGGTAGTCGTTCTTCCAAGGGTGTCAGGGCCCTGGATGGCTTGAGCAGTTTAAGCTCCCAGACCTCCCACAAGGGGTGGAGGAGCGTGGGGGGGACACTTGGCTTGGGCTGGGGAAGTGGGCTGAAGCTGGCAGCAGCTTGGCCTGCTGAGATGGGAGTCAACGCTCTAGGTGGGGTAGATGGGGGGGCTTCCTCTCTTTAGAGACCCCGGAAGCACAGGGCTGGCTGTCCTAAGAGACTTCCAGAAATGCTGTCTCTAGTACCTTAACGCCTGCTGCAGAAACTTTCTTCTGCCCATTGTGTAAGGGTTTATGTGCTTCCTTCTGGAGAGATCTGCTTCCTGCCCTCCCCCCTCCCCCTCCCCCTCCCCCTCCCCTCTCTCTCTCACACACACAATCACAATCCATATGGGTCAAAGAGGCTGCCTCCATACTTCTTCCTTCCAAGTCTGGGCATGTGACCCAGGACTAGCCAATCAGAGTGTTCATTCAAGGCCACCCCCTATAATGATTGGTTCAGGGGTAGTTCCTGCCCATCTCTAGTAGTTGGTTAAGGGGTGGCCATGTGATCCAGGCCTGGCCAATCAGAATATTTAATTCTTCAGCCACTAACTGTTTAGGGATGGACACATGAGCCAGCTGTTATCCTATGAGATTCAATCCCAGAACCTTTTGTGGGAATAACTAGGAAAGAGGTGCACTCTTTTCATGAAGGTTACACATTCTCTCCTCCGAGAGAATGGCAGCTTGGAGCGCCGGGGACCAGCTTGTCACTGTGAAGGAAAAGGCTGCTTGATGTGGCTAAGACAGAGGAGAACAGGGCTGAGAGGGGGAAGGGTGAGGTTAAGTGAGTGCCGTTGACATCATTGAGCTTCTGGATCTAGCCGTACCTGAAGACTTCATATTTACACAAACAAATACATTCTCTTTTACTTGAGCTAGCTTGAGTTGAGTTTGAGTTCTTTCAAGCCAGAGTCCCAACTCAAACACAGCACCCACTCTAGAGAGGATATGACCCCCAACGTGGCCTCAGCCTACCTTTCCTTGCTCTTCTCTGGCCAACGTTTCTGCACCCAGTCCTAGGATTTGGCTCTAACACATCCTACTTTCTCTCTATTGCTCAGTCCTTTCTCTCTCTGTGGTGAACCATTTCCCATCGCCTTTCTACGTGTCATTGTTAGCTATGTAGTATGTAGTGCTCTCCCATGTGGGAGTGTGCTATGCTCCTGTTCACACATAACTTTCCACTTCAGGGAGCTTGTAATCCAGTGGTGGGTTGCTGAGCTCAACGTGGATGCTCAAGAAAGATTGAGTGACGTGTGAGGGAGTGGCTTATGCCAAGGAAGAGGAGGCAGGGCGTATCCCAGTGGTGTGCCTATCAATTCAGGACAGCGTTAGGTGGTTGCCAAAGGGGAGGTATGGACAATCCAGGGTTCCTAGAGGGCTCAGGACCTGTACAGCAGGTACAAGACAAGTTTTGGAGGAAGCTGTGGGGTTGGAAGCCAGGCTAGAGGCTCTACATGCTTTCCTATGGGCCATGGAGAACCCCTGAAGGTTCTAGAACAGGCACGCAGCATGTCAAGCTGTGTTTCAGCCATGCTGAACAGTGATGCGAGGGCTGGATTGGGTAGCAAAGGGCCAGTGGTAATAGCCCTGGTAAGTCTTGGTGCACATGAGACTAATCTCTGGCTGAGAAGGGGACAGAGAGCAGCAAGGTGCCCCCGAGAGGCATGAGGATTGAGTGCCCTGCAAAGGGAGAGCCTGGCATCCCACTTCCGCTCGCCATATGGACTAGGTTGAACCTGATGATTGATCTCCCTGAGACTAACCGGTCTCCGCGTTAGTGGTGGCCACATGCTCGCGCTGCTGGAAAGATAAAATGAGACACTGGATTCTGTCTAAAGTGGGAGTTAGGCTCTGAAAACCAGCACAAAGAAAACATTGCATACATCGAACATGACCATTGCAAATCCTTTTGAGTAACCTCAGGTGATAAGCCACGAATACAGATGAAAATGTGTACAATGATGCATCCTATATAAACAGTATGAATGACAAATATGATTTTTACAGAACGCCTGATGGTTTAAAATAAAATCATTTTGGCTCAGCTCACACTGAAGAATTCACCTATGTGCGCCTGTGGCTTTCCCATGTGGGTGACAAGACTTGGGAACTCCCTGCAGGGTGTTTGGGACCCTAACTCAACACCCTACGTGCTGGCTCCCAGTGACGTTTGTAAGAGGCCACTGGCAGGCTTGCTAGTTGCAAACAAAATCTTGGAAAGCGACTGCTGTTTGGATTGCGTAATGCTATTTAGCAGTTTCAATATTCAAGGATAGTTGATTTAATGGATGAGACTATCATATTAAATGCATACAGCATCGTTAAATGGAGTGCTTACCATACACGGGGGCACTTCGTAAATGTGTTACGTATGCTACCGTATGTCATGTCCACAGCGACTCTGTGAAGTGGAGACTTCCATCACCCCCACGAAGACATGGAGCCGTGACGTAGTTCAGTAAGACCACGCAGCTAGCAGCACTCCATGCCAACCACCTGGGGCTCAACGCCCAGGCTCAGCCACGTGCTGTGCGCTGGCAGCTTGAAGCGTGTGCAGAGGGATGATTGCAGTGGGTGAAGTAGCCGCAGTGTTTTCAATGGAAATGTGCGCATTTAAAACAGGTAAAGTGATTGCTCCCTCTGGACATCCCAGGTATGTCACATGTCACCAGGGGATAGGTAAGCACCTGGTTTACACGCCAGAGACTCCATGGGTAAGAGGGGTTCCTTCGTTGGTCAAGAATTGGGTTCCTACCTATTAAAGATAGTAATAGGTGCCCAAAGAGAAATCCCAGGGGCCAGAAGTCTTCTTGGAGGTGCAGCTCGCCAGAAAAACAGCATCTCTAAGAGGACAGTGACCCTGAGTGACAATCTCATTGGCTGCTTCCCATTCACACGAGCATCACTGCTTCATGGTGGCCTGGGGAGAAGTATCTGGTGCTTAAGGGGGGATGCATGAAACTTCCCCTGTTGAAGCTGGAGCTTCACCAAAAATAAGGAGAGCTGGAGAGCTGTGTGGTTTATCTTCGGGTCTCTGCAGCAAGGGAGGGGACCGTGAGCACACACAGGCCTCTGGCGTGCAAGGATACAGAGGGTGCTGACGGTTGGCTCATCACTGGAGCATATGGGCACTTTAATAGTGGATGACTCTCGGCTCCCTCCTGCCACCTCCCAATGTCTACCCCGGAAACTCGTTTTGGTGTATCAGACGTTGCTAAATCCCACTCTTTCGTGAAGTCACAGGTCACGTTATCCTGCATCCCGCATTGTCTTTCATCTCACAATTATCAGAGTTGGATTGCAGGCCTCATCCTCAACAACCCCCTGGGAGATCCCCCATCTCTGTGTCACCCTGGGCTCTCGTGTCTAAAAGTTCAAGGAGGCCCATGCTAATGGCTTGGACCAGGAAGAGGAAGTCTGGTGTAAAGCATGGACTCAGAATACTGCCCTCCCATCAACAGATGAGTTCCTTTGAATCTAGCCACACCTGGGACGGTGTTGTCCAACAGAATATGACCGTGTGACCTCTGAGGCTTGGTCAGAAAAGACCTCACAGCTTCCTGCTGGTTCTTGGGACTTCTGCCCTGTGGAAAGCCAGACACATATAATGTTGGGCTCTCCTGAGACAGCCATGTTGGATAGGCCATGTGTAGACGCCAGATGGGTGGGATTGACAGCCAAGCTGAGCTGTCAGCCACATGGGTGAGCCCTTTTGGACGTCCAGCCCTCTCAAGCCCCTAGGTGTGTGCAATGCCAGGCTGACAGCTGATTGCAACTTCATGAAAGACCCCATGTGAGAATCGTCCAACTGAGCCCCTTCCCAGTCCCTGACCCACAAAATTGTGAGCAGAAGAAAATGGTTGTTTTAAGCTGCTGGGTTTTGGGGTAACATGTTATGTAACAATAATAACTGAAACAGGACCTTAAGCTTCCTGGGAACTTTCTGGAAGGTTTTAAATGAGTGTAGTTGAGGGGAAAGGGCTCCACGAATGGGAGAGAATCCATGTCCAGGTATAAAGCCTCTCTAGATTTATACTCAGAGGGGAAGGACTGGCTAGCCTCCACCCAAGCTTCATGAAGGGGAACTTTCTTGGTGAGGCCGTGTCGAGCTGTGGTTACCTGACTGACTTTGGCCTCAGCCAGACCAAGTTCATATTCCAGCTCTGCCACACATACCCATGAGCCCTTCATTGAGTAATTTTCTCTCTTGGTGCTTTACTTTCCTCATCGATAAAATGGGACTCACAGATATATCTAGCAAGTATATGGCTGGTCAGAGGATTAAATTAGATTATGAACAGAGAGAGCTTGGAACAGATAGTAAGTGCTGGGCACTATTTGTTATTATTTGACTTCCTGTGTTAATTTAGAGATCTGCTTCTCAGCCTTTTAGTTTTATGGACATGGTGAGGCTGAAATAGACTCACATTAACCAGCATGGAGTCCGATGTATAAACCTGCATGTCAAGGACAATCAGAAATAAAGCCATCTGAGGGTATGGTGTGGTCACATGGGCAAAGCAGTGCACCCCTCCCTAGATAAGGACCCGTGAATATCATCTTCAAATAGGAAGGTTGCTTTGGAAAGTATACGGTGCGAAGAAAAGGTTTAGAATCATGTCTCAGCTCACCTGAGGTCTCTCAGTGGTCCAATCTGCCAGGCCATGCTGTTCCTTCTTCTGGACCCCCGAGCTTGTGACTACCCAGGTTTTCTTTTTCAGTCACCTAAGCCAGTCCTTCTACTGGGAGATCATTGTCTGGTGTCTCCTGCATTTCTCCGCATCCTGAGAGGGAAGCGCTAACTGGCCTTAGTTCTCTTCGCCAGGATGTTTGTACAGCAAACAGCTTTGGAAGATGGAGACAGTGTCTGGCCCCAGAGCAAAGGGCAGGCCTGCTTGCTGTTCATGATAAAAGATTCCAGTTCCCAAAGCTTGGGGTTTCTCTCCTGCATGGGCAGGTAATGGTCTAGCTCACCTGCATTGCCCCTGGGTGATTGGGAACGAAGGGAACTGTTGTAAATATGTTACTGGCTGTGCCACGAGCAGTAGGTTTCTTTTGCTCTGATCCAGGTCTTGTGTCTTTGCTCAGAGTCCCGGAAACTGGCAACCTAATTTAACTCGCAAGGATAACATCTCAAGACCTTTCCCGTCCAGTCTTCCTGATTGTTGCCTTATCTGCCCAACCCCTGCGTCGTTACTTACTTAATATTTGTCTGTAAACCAAATCTCTTTTTTAAAAAGTTGATTTGGGGGCGCCTGGGTGGCTCAGTTGGTTAAGCATCTGCCTTCAGGTTAGGTCAAGATCCTGGGGTCTGGAATCGAGCCCGGTGTCAGGCTCTGTGCTCAGCGGGGAGGCTGCTGCTCCCTCTCCTCCTGGCTCATGCTCTCTTGCTATCTCTGTCTCTCTCTCAAATAAATAAATAAGTAAATAAATAAATAAATAAATAAAATCTTTAAAAAAAAATAAAAATAAAACCTTCCTCATTTAAAAAAAAGAGAGAGAGAGAGAGAGATGACCTCAGGTTGAAGCCTTCTTAAAGATCGCTGAGCACCGGGGCGCCGGGGTGGCTCAGTCATTAAGCATCTGCCTTCAGCCCAGGGCGCGCTCCCGGGGTCCTGGGATTGAGCCCTGCATCAGGCTCCTTCTCTGGGAGCCTGCTTCTTCCTCTCCCACTCCCGCTGATTGTGTTCCCTCTCTCGCTGGCTGTCTCTCTCTCTGCCAAATAAATAAAATCTTAAAAAAAAAAAAAAAAAAGATCTCTGAGCACCAAGCCAAGACCTCCCCTGTCCTTATCAGAAGGACTAAAAGACGTACAAAGGAACCCCTTTCTCCCCGTGTGATTCCATGTCAAGGGAAGCGTGTCCCCGAGCTACCTCGGACTGACTCTGTACCACCTGGGATATTCGTGCCGTGTGTCAGGAACTGTGCCTCCAACTGACCTGTCCACTCTCAGCTCTCCCCTCATGATGCTTTGGTCACTTCCTGGGCCTGCCTGCTTGAGACTATTCCCAAGCAACCTTGGTGAGCGGGTGGGGTATCCCCAAGTTTTCCTGCCCCACTGCACCCTGGCAGACCTTGATGGCTCCAGGGAGAGCCCTGCTGACCCCTGGCCTCTACGTGGTACTGTCTGCAGGACCCGGCCTTCCTCAGCGCCCAGTTCTCGGGGCCATTTTGTCATCACTTGGGTGACCCCTTCGTGCAATAAAACGACCTATGCCTAAACTTCTGTCTGCCCCTCATCTCAGCCCACCACTCCCCTTCCCCCTGTGCACAGGCATCCCCCTCCCCTCGTCCCCACCCCCAGATCTATCTGCAAGTCTCAGCACCAGGGCTCGGGGCCTACCAGTCAGTCTTAAAGACCACAGGGAGGGAAAATGGTGGCTGCCTTTCACTGGAGGGTGTGATAAATGTTACTGTGTTGTTCTTGACTGCTTCTTTATTTTTCCTGGCGTAGGCCTGGAGCAGGGAGTGCTTTGTGGCTGTATCCGTGCCAGTTATTAACGTGAATATCCTCATCGGTGGTTGGTCCGCTGGCTCGGGTTGTAAGCTCAACTCTGCCCGGCTTTGCGCTGCTCCGCAGTGATCTCTATAATTAACTTAGATGATTCACTGCTGTATACCCATTGTGCTCTTTTCAAGGCTGGCGACATCCATCTTCATGAGGAACTAAAAACAAGTATTTCTGAGGCCTTCCTTGGGAAGAGTTTCTCAAGGCCTCACCCACCCCTTCTCTTCTCATGAAACAGCCTGACCTCACCCTGCCCTCGCCTCCTGGTGGAAAACCTAGCCCTTGAAACCAGGTCACGGAGAAGGAACAGAGGGTTTGGTGCCCCCTTCTTTCGAGAGAGCCGCCTGGGGCCACGCACACCCCTTATTGTTGACCACATCCAATGCTAGCATAGCCCCTCACGGAGAACAGAGCCTCGAGAAATTTTATTTAATTTATTTTTCTGAATTGGTGATTTTCTCTTCCCAATTTCAGCTGTCCACATGGATAGAAGCTTAGAAAAGTGGTTTCCGACCTGTGGGGATTTTGTGCCCACCCCCCCACTTACCACCAGGGGACATTTGGCAATGCCTGGAGACGTTTTGGGTGTCGCCAAGAGGGAGGCGTTATTGGCGTCTAGTGGGGTAGAGAGGCCAGGGGACGGCACTAAGCACCCTAACGACATCCCCCTCCCCCACCACAAGGAATCATCTGGCCTCAAATGGCAACAGCGTCAAGGTGGGGAGCCCTCGGCTTGGAAGATGGCCCGGCAAGCTCGGCCTGCGCTGGACGTAGTCGTGCTGGTGCTCCTTGGGCTCGAGGAAGCCCGGAGACGTTCTTCTGAAGGCCGGGAGTGATTGACGTTTTGCCGCCTGGAGTTTAAGGGGCCGGCTGCTGATGAACACGGGCCTGCCTTGATGACTGTGCGGAGAGAACCCTTCAAACGAACCAATTATGAAGGATTTTTTAATGT
The DNA here is from genome assembly GCF_023065955.2 of Ursus arctos. NCBI lineage: Eukaryota > Metazoa > Chordata > Mammalia > Carnivora > Ursidae > Ursus > Ursus arctos. Next base: position 12,100,130 of record NW_026622863.1, read on the forward strand.
AAACTTTTAACCAGGTAGCCTGAGGGCTTGCTGAGCATAAAAGCACAATTTAGAAAACATGAGGTTTCCTGCGGTACGGGGAGGCCCCCGCAGGACCCGCACGGGCGCTCAAGCTCCGGGGCCGAGATCACCGTCTTTCTGCAAGTCAGTGGGAACCCTGGGCCCTCGTGGCACCCCAGACCCACCCCCAGCCAAGAGCAGCAGAGGGCTGCTTCTTCGGGAGCCTGGCCATCAGGCGCAAGGCGGGTCTCTGGGCGGGGGGCCCCCCAGCACCCTCCCCGAGCTGCCGCGTGCTGGAGGCTTGCTGCCCAGACCCATCCCTTACTCACTCATCGCCAGCGAGTGACTGGCTGACTCATGGCTTTGCTGCCTTGAGTCGGATCGCTGAGGGTTTACGGAACGCCCTGATTCATCACCCCTTTCCTTGGCAGTGTCGGCTCTGACACCTTGTATGGCAGCCTTAGGAAGCTGGAACTCAGTGCCATCGGGGTTGACACAGGCCCAAGGACTTGCTTTGAATTTCCTTGTTCCTTTTCTCCCTCCAGCCCCGACTCTCCCTGAAACAGGGGGTCCTCAGTAGGGTATTGGTCCTCTTGGGGTTTGCTAAAGACTCTCTTAGCGCTCTGTTCTGGAGCATTGTTTCTTCCACGGTGCCACACTTCTGGGCTTTTCCCGTGCAAGCGCCCGCTGCTGTCTCCCTAGCTTTCTCCCTGCCACTGGGTGCTATGTCGTGCTGCCCCAGGCCCTTTGCTCAGCAAACCGATGTCAGCACAAACTGGATGGGGTGCTGGGGATGCTGTAACTGGATTGTAGACCCAGCACTAAGCTCACGGCCTTAGATATCCCCCCCCCCACCCCCGGATCGGTGGCCTTTAAACGTCTTTTTATTTATTTGTTTCCTCTTAGCAGTAGAACCATTCATTCAACAAATATTTATCAACATCTGTGATGCCAAGCATTGTTCTAGCCACAAGGGATACAGCTGTGAACAAAATGGGCAGGATTCCTGCTCTTCCGGACCTGACATTCTAACGCGGGAAAGCCAATTATAAGCAAATAAAAAAGTACATGATATGCCAGGTGGTGATAATTGCATTAAAAAGAAGCAGGACAAGGATTAAGGAGTGACAGTGGCCAGGGTATTATTCAGATGGGGTGCCCGGCGAAGCCTTTCTGGTAGGGTGAACGGAGGTCTTTTTTGAATTAAATCTTCCTTGGAATCCCAGGATTTAAAGTAGCTAAAAGGTGACCTGCTCCGGTGGGGGATCGACAAAATAGGGGGGACTCCCACGGATAGGGTTGTCTGGGAAGGCCTTGCCAAACAGGGGGCATTTCAGCAGAGAACAGAAAGGACAGAAGGAATCGAGATATGAAGAGTAACTTTATTTTAAAATTGGAAATGAAATAACTGAACACGGTAAAAAAAAAATAATTCGAACGGTACAAAAAGTATACACAGCAAGTATCTGAATCCCTTAGATACTGGTTTCCTGGTTCCACTGCCCCAAAGGCCATCCCCGTTACCAGTGTCACGTGTCCCCTTCTGGTAAGATTTCGTGTTTATGTAAGAATGAATGTGTGATTATCTCGGTCTCTATCACCTTTTTAAAAATACCAGTGGTCGGCTCAGTCTCTGTAGGTTGGCCGTCCAACTCTTGGTTTCAGCTCAGGTCATGGTCTCAGGGTCGTGGGATCGAGCCCTCCCTTGGGCTCCCGCTTAGCAGGAAATCTGTTTCTCCCTCCCCAGACCCCTGCCCCCACTCACGTGCTCGCTCTCTCTCAAATAAAGAAATCTTTAAAAATACCAATACTAGCATATTGTACCCAACATTCAGCATCTTAATTTTTTCATTTGACATCATACCTTGCAGATTTTTCTGTATTCGCTCATACGTTCTTACAGCATTTGTGCGGAATTCTACCGTGAATTTCTTTCACTAATGCAGCCAGTCCCTTATTGCTGGTGTTAGACGGTGTCCTGAGTGCTTGCAAGACCCATCTGTGGATGTATGAATCTATCCATTGGATAAATATGAATGGAAATAAATACACGTATCGAATATATGATATAAAATGTATATATGGAATATATTATTTGGCATTTATACAATATGCCTACGATAAATTTCTCAAAGTAGGATTGCTAGGTCAAAGAGGGTGCGTATTTTTCATCTTGGTACATATTGACAATTTGCCCTAAAAGGGGTCATACTAATTTATATTCCCCTCCAATTTACAAAGGCCCCTTTGTCCTCGAATCTTTATCAACAGTGTGTTTTCAAATGTTTGATCACTCCTTGCCAAACTGGTGGAAAATACCTCAGTTTGCTTTAATTTACATTTTATTAAATCTCAATGACTTTGAACGTCTTCGACGTGTCTAAAAAGCCTGTTGAGTTTCTTGTTTTGTAAACTACTTAGTCATGAAAATGTCAAGATGAGGCGCCTATTAGATGCCCAGGTGGAGATGTCAAGAAGGCATTCAGAAATATAAGTCAGAGAGCTCAGGGAACCTTCTGGGCTGGGGCTGTAATTCTGAAAGTCCATGGTACATAGATGGTATTTAAATACCTGGAAATGAATGTGCGAACAAAAGAGAAGGCAGAGGACTGAGCCCCGGCCGGGGCGGGGGGGTCCTCTCTTACATCTAGAGGTTGGGTGCAGAAGGAGGGTCTTGAAAAGACAAGGAACAGCAGCCAGGGAGAGGGGAGCAGTGGGAAGTAGAGGCTGCCAAGAGAAGCTCCTGTCTCAGGAGAGACAGAGGGGTCGGCTGAGAAGTCAAGGAAGAGAAGAAGAAAGATACTGTTTGCATTTGACCACATGGAATCATCAGCAAGCTTGAGATCACTTTTGGTTGAATGACGGTGACGTCAAGTTGGACCTGGTTGAAGAAACAGAGACGGGGCTTGGGGGCAACACAGGCGGGATGTTTTGCCAAGATGGGAATTAGAAAACCAGGATGGAGTTGGGTCAAGGGGAAGGATCGAGGTAAGTGGTTTGGTTTGGTTTTTTGAAAGGAGAGATATGGAGTCCCTGGGATTGCAGGTGATGTAGTTGGTGTGAGTGTGTGAGTGTGTAAGGTGTGAGTGTGTAGCTGGTAGAAGTCGAAGGTGGCCCCTGGGGGGAAGAAGGGCATGTCTTCCACTGTATCCGGAAGCATGGAGGAGATTAGGGGTCAAGTTTGTGGGTCGGCTGGTGGGAAATGAGAAGGTGTGAATCTGATGGCTTCCATTTCCTCCATCAAGAAGGAGGCTGGGTCATCAGCCCAGGGTCAGGGGGAGGGCGTGATGGGAAATCGATGAGCCAGGAGAGAGCATGAAACGGGCGTCTCTCTGAGCAGGACAGGGACTTCTTCAGAAAACGGCACGCCTATAGTGCCAGGCTCATTTTAACGCCCCTTGGAGCCTTGGCTGACTTCAGGCAGCTCCGCAACTGAGAAGGAAATCCAGCCCAGCCGAAGGCTCTGTGCTGCGCAGAGTGGCTAATTTTGAGGTGTGGGATCGCCACACTGTTCACGGAGTTATTTATGTCCGAAATGATGAAACTTCCCTCCCCCCACTTTCGGGCCCATAAAATCGTGGGGAAGTGGCCAAAATCGCAGCCTGCGTTCCCGGGCGTGTGGATTACCGCTGTCATGGGCGTGTTCGGCGCCCCCATCTATCTTCAGCCCCGACTCCCCAGCTCACGCCTGTCAGGCTGGGGCACTGACCCCTGCTGAGGCCAGCTTCCTGGGCTTGGGCACCATGTGGGCTCCAACACAGCTTGTGAGCGAGTGCTTTTAATAAGCGTCAAGTTCCCTAGTCTCTTCTCTTTCCTGACCTCCTTCTTATCATCCAGAGACAGCAGAGCCTGGCTCCCACTGAGCGTGGGATACGGTTTCCTACTAAGCACACACTCGCCACGGGATGGGGTATGTCCTGGGCCCACGGGGGGCATGTGCGCGTGGTTTAGTGTTACTCTCTTCCACATCGACTAGATTCAGGATCATGTTTTCTGGAAAATCTAACTCAAGGAGGCTAAGAGGGGAGGCTTGTCTCTGATTCGCCTACGCTGGCTCTCTGTAGCTTGGCCATTTGACAAAGTCTCCTATCCTCGCCAGATCTGTGTTCCCACCTGTAAAATGGGAATGGTTCTATCTACACTTTGTGCGTGTATGTGAAATTTGAATGAATGAACAAACACATAATTGCATGTCTATCAAGGATTTTTTTTATCAGGCATCTCTCCATCCTCTGCGATCTCCCACGTCACAGAGCATCTAGCATAAAGCCTGGCACATTGCAGGTGCTCAATAAATGTTTGGGGGAATTAGTGAAAGAACAGAAGGGGTGAACGTGTCTGCAGGTAAGCCTACGTATGCAATAGACGTTATAATTAATTAGAACTTAATACATGCCAGGCACTCCACGAAGCGTTTAACAAAATGATATCCTTTTTGTCTGGTGGGTGGTCATGTTCCCATTGTACAGATGAGAACACAGCCACTCAGCAAGGCTGACTTCCTTAAGGGAAATCTCCCATCATAGAGGTGCCAGAGCAGGGATTCGAACCTAAGAATTTCTGGTTCCTGATTCCATGTTCTTGACCATTATGGTGTCATCCTGCCTATGACAACAAAGGGGCCAACTTGGAAAGTGGTGCCCTCTGCTGAACATTTGCACCCTCGTGCGGTTAAAAGAGCATTATCTCCATCAGTCCAAGGCTGGCTTGTGAGAACATTAATAAGTATGGGCACAGCGAATAAATGAACAGCTTTCTGTTCAGAGGAAGAGGAAATGGAGGTATATGTGGACACACATGGGATCACGGTGCTGGTTTGGACACAGACCAGCAGGTGGGCTCAGCCGTCACACATCCTGAGCTGTCTCAGTTCAGCTGGCTGGGCTGGAGAACGAAGCCGGCCAAGCCACCAGAATTCATTCCCTGCCACCTTCCCAGATCCGGCAGAATTTGGATTGAGTAGGGCTCGTTGACTTCCGTATTCTTATTTTCTTCTTGTCTTGGCTGGGAGGGGGATCGGCTGCAGTAATCGTGGCCTTTGCATCTCCTGTCCTTCTGAGTCTTGGCTCACCCGGGCCATCTGTTACCCAAGGCGGCCCATCAGACTAGGCCCTGGGAGATGACTGTCTTACTGAGACCCTTTGCCAAGCTTGAGGGCATTGGCTCCCGTTGGCTAAGTGGTCTCTCTAGAGGATTGGCCCATCTTCCGCAGCCTTCTTCTGGCCCTTAGAGAATGGCTTTACCCCATGAAGGTGGGGTGCTTGCTCTAGGGGGAGCCCAGGGCGCTGAGATCGGAACTCGGGCGTGCGGTGGTGCGGCGCGGCCGGATTGGGGAGGACATGGGCCAAGCTTTCTCCACCTGGGAATGACAGCCCCATTCAGCCGGCGGGCATGCACTCTTGTGCAGTCTGCTGGCTGGCTGCTGTCTCGTTCTAATAAATTAAATCTGTTATATCATCACTGTTATATTCCTGAGACAAGCACTTCCAAGGCAGATTAGAATGGAACTTAAGGGGATTAAAAGCTTCTCTTAGTGAAAAACAATGTTTCAGATGGGAAATCCATTTACCAATATGAATTTCAGCAGAAATGCATGTTTTCCTTAATGCATTGCTACTGCTCAAAGAAAGCGGGATATCCCCCCACGCCTCCCGTCTTCTGTTTTGCATAAGTTATAATGTGGATTCTGTTGAGCGTAGCAAGCCTCTCAGGGAGATTGATGGCTTCCATAAAGTTGCACAAAAACATTTCTCCTTTGTTCACGAGGGAAAAGAAAAGTGTCTAATGGATTTGGAATATTAAAAGAGTGTTGGTCTATACTGTAAACCGGGAGAAGTCTAGGAGTAAATGCCAGACACCAGAGGAAATGGATTAATTGGAAATGCAAACAGTCAATTCTCAGTTATCTGCGTGTGGCTTATCTGCAAGAAGTTAGAAAAAAAAAAAAGGAAAGAAAGAAAGCAAGGAAAGCGTCCCGGTGCCTGGGCTCCCCCGGCTGGCTGTCTATCACTGTGTTCTCAGGGAATTAGAAGGTATTTTAATAACCTGGGCCCAATATAATTTGGACAGTCATTCCGCTTGCAGCAGCTATAAAAAAAATCACAGAAGGCAGTCCAAAGGATATATAATTAATTTTTTTTTCTATTACTCACAGGTTGGGATTCTCTACGCCATTAGAAAGTTGACAACTTAAAAATCACGAGCTAGTGCCCCAAAGTCAAGGGGCGCTACCTCAAGGGGCCCATAAAACTTCAGGAAACTGCTCAGTCAGCCCCCAGACTCAGATGCAGGGAGTAGGGTGGAGAGATGCCCTCTCCTGGAGGCGGGTGGGACCCAGAGCATCGCTGTCTGGATCCATGAGAGGTCAGAGCCTGGGCACAGAGAAAGGCTAGGGCCGACAGATGGATTTGGCCAGTTAGTGAGTATCGATCTGTTCTAGGTGATTCACGGGCATCCTGGGGGTGCCAGGTGGAAATCCTGCTCCCACTGTGCCCCTGGAGCTGGGTGTCTGTGCCCATGGCTTCTCCTTGGCCGTGCGATGGAAAACCGCTCTGTGACATTTAATGTGGCTGCTCAGAGGGGCAGAGAGAGCTCTTTTGAGGGCCGAGGAAGAGAAAGCAGAGAGAGGTTTGTTGCAGGGAGCCTAACTCTCATGGGATCCGAGGCAATGAAGCCAAGTTGGGGCCAGAGAGTGCCATGAACCAAAGCTCCCTCCCTCCTTCTCCCTCCTTCCTACCCCTCCCTTAACCCCCTCTTCCTTCCTCCCCTCCTTCCTTCTTTCCTGCTAGTCTTTCCTTTTCTCTGGCTTCTTTTTACTCTTGCCCGAAGTGAGACTGACCCAGAGTCTCTCCAAAAGTCCAGGCCTCAGGTGCACACCTACCCACTCAGGCCTCCTTAAGAGGTGAGCCCCAGCTCTCGTTCCTGGAGCTGCAGTGTTCTCTGTGCAAAGGTCCTCCACACCTCCCATCTCGCCACGCGGCTTTTCCATTTTGTCTGCACTGTCCTGGTACCACATCTGGTTGAAGGCGTTGCCTCTTCAAAGGAGAGGCTGGATTTCTGGAGCTAACTTGCCTCATTTTCAGCCCCCATCCATAACAATATTTGCTCACAGTTATTGGGTGCTAGCTAGGTACAGGGCACTGCATTAAGCGAATGTCTTGAGAAAGTCTCACAACGGCAACGAGAGCTCAGTGCTGTCAGCATCCCATTTCACAGCTGGGAAAATGAGGCTCAGAGAGGTTCACTAACTTGCCTAAGGTCACACAGCACGTACGTGGAGAAGCGAGATTCGAACCCAGGCACTCCAGCTTTAGAGCCTATGCTTTTAACTACAACATGGCACGGACCTCATGATCTACCTGGAGCCCCCATGTGCAACTTGAGTGAAGGCTGTTCGCAGGTTGAAAACACCGGTCTCCAGCCCAAGAAGCCAGTTTTCACCAGCTACACGGACAGAGGTGAAAACTGTGGGTCGAAAATCATACATTGTTAGCTGATGCCTGGGATTTGGGCATCTGTGGGATTGCTTACCCGGGATGCCTAGAACCCTCGCCCCTCCTCACGGACCCCCCTCACCCCTACTGCCCTCCTCCCCTGGGCTACACATTTTTAGGATCTGGCTTGAAAACCTGGTGCTAAAATGTTGCTCAATTTTAATTATGCTTCCAAGCGCCTTGCTGTCAGCTGCCTTTCCGAAATTGTTTTAATTGAAGTTCCACGAATCCTGGGGAGTTCAGACGGAGTTCATCTCCAAGCCCATCCTGATTTCATTAAAGATTTGATCTTTCTTTTTTTCACCAATAAAACATTTATTATCGTTATCTGTTTCGTAACCAATTTCTGTCTCCAAAGCGGGGGGGGGGGGGAATCAACCTCGTCTTCATGCCAATAAAACTAAGGAATCATCTGTTGATTTTTCTGACACAATAGCAGTGACTTTTTTTCAAATAATTAATTGACTATTTTCCTTTTAAATGAAGGCAATCCTCATTCAAAAGGATTTTTTAAGCCTACAGGTGAGAGTGTTTAGGGATTAACCGCACACGGGGCTTAGGAAAGAATCATCTTCCCTAAATATAGGTTCTGTTTCTTTTTCTTTTCTTCTTCTTTTAATTTTTTTTTCCCCTAGCTGAGGACGGGTCAGGTCTCTGTCTTAATAGCTGAGCCAGAGATGGTTTTCTTACGCCCTCCCTGCCGCCTCCCACCAACAGGAGGTAAATTATGGGAAACAAAGTTATAGATGAACCAAATAATGTAAAAGTAAAACCGGACCGCAGAGTAGCTTGTTGACCCCTGAGTGTTAATAATTAACAGTTAATTACTATTAAATCATCATTGCCCAGCCTTGGCCGGGATCACAATTTACGCCTGGGAGTTGGTTCGCAGGCTGTGTTTGCGATTGTCTGCACGACCACGTTCCTGGCAAACCCCAACCCTGCGTCCTGCCTGGTGGATCGGAGGCACGATGTTTTTGTTAAGACTTCAGCTGCGGCTCCTTCTAGACCTTTGTTTCATGGATGTAATACACTTAAAATGCACTAAATGACAGTTTATAATATTATCTACAGTTAAAGATATTATAACTTCAAAAATGAAAAGAAAGTGTAGCCATATGTGGAAATGGTCTATTTTGTGCCCTTTAGCCTCTCCCTTCTTGCTGCTGCCGGACCAGACAGGCAACGGTACAAAAATCATAGGTCTGCAAAATCATTTCGCTATTTCAGCTTGCATTTGTCATGAAAGGAAACTGGGTTATTTAGATAGTAAATAACAACTACGGACTCATTTATTTTTCTTTCCCGTTTTTTTTTTCCCCCTCTTTTATTTTGGTCCCGGGTTCCAATATGTTCTTTATTACATGGTTTGATAATTCAAGGATGGCTCAGCAAACCCCTGCTGCCCCACCACCGCCCCTCCACCCCCCGCAACCCCCAATAACATGAGAGTTGATTTAAAACTTCACTCTGAACGGCCCTAGGGTTATTTAGGAACAGTGTGGACCGAGTATGGATTAGGTTTAAAAGTAATAAAAAAGTAGACCTGTTGGTTAGGTGAAAAATTCACTATCAGATTCCTGAGTGCAGCATTCCTTTTCATGTGCAAACGGTACTAAATGAGGCATTTAATTCAACAAATCCAGAGTTCTGATCCGCCAGAAATAGAGACTGGGTTAGTTCAATTTGTAACAAACGATCTCCTTATGATCAAAGTCCTGAGCGCTGATTTCAACATGCTGCTTAAATTAGTCTAACACCAAAGTCTTTGGCTCGGAGACAGTATTTGGAATGTCTTACCAGAGGAGAAATTCCTTCTCACACATGGTTCTAATATCTTGCCATGCCAGCTTTGCTTTTTAATGGGCTGACAGGAGGCGCGGTGCTAACTTTCTGACTCCAGAAAGTTCTTGTGCTGTCACCCGCAAACCAGCTAGGATAATTTTTCCTTGGCTTCCTTATTAAAGACTGAATGAAGGGATTGTGTGGCTTTCTTAATGTCACTTGGTCTGTTTGCCATAAATTCAGGCGCTTACGATGAAAGCTGCACTTATATTTCGCTGGAAAATGGAATCAAGGAGAATGCACACAGGTTCACAATAAATAACGAAGCGTGAGTTATTAAGTGAATTTCATCTACCAGGGCCTTATTACATCAGCAGTTTAGATAATGGCTCCTGAAAAAAAAAAATATCTATGTATTTCGCGGCCAGAGGGTGGAGGGGCGGGGTGTCCAGAGGGCGCCGAGGTGGACAGACAGAGCCAGCTGGGGTGAGAATGGAGTAAGTGGTATTTGAAAAATAATATAATATTTACATTTTTGCATGCTGTTTGCCTTTTTAACTCAGCGGGGAGACTAGCAGGCCTGTTGGCCAACGTGACATGCATGGCTGCAGGCTTCCTGCCTGCGATTGTTTGTTTTTTTGCAGAAGGAAGACTTGGGGTTGTTTAGACTATGAGCCTAATTTTAGAGGATCATAATTATGTTGCTTCTAAACCACATATTTTCCAGAATTTGCTGCCCCATGAAAATAACTTGCATGTGTGTCCAGCCTGGCTGGCAGCCAACCTGATGCCCAGAGCCTCGGTTCTCTGTGTCATCCCAGGGGACTCCCGGTGACCAGGACAGGGTGGCACGGGGGTGGCGGCAGGGGCTCAGCCTGGGGAAGCAGGGGAGCTGCATCGAGGCTCCTCTCCGGCGTCCTGTTGGGTCTTCGGTTGGTCCTGTAACTTCCTGGGCGGCATTTTGCAGGACATCCATCCCATGAACTGCTCTGGAGGATGCCTCGATGGAAAAAGTCTGGAGGGGGGTCCTTGTCAGCTCCATTCCCTTCCTCGTGATCCGCCATGCACACGGACGTATCGACTGTCTTGTCTTCACTTCTGATGAGCTCGGATCCTCCACTATACTCTTTCTTTATGGTGTTAAGTCACAATCGCAGCTCGTCAGCTCTTTACTTGTGCAGCGATTCGATGATGTGAGTGTCCACTCCAGACGAACTCCCCGAGAGCAGGTGCTCTCCGTTTTGTGATGAATCCTTGGGCTACACACAGACCCTGCCATGTAGTAGCTGCTAGTATGATCTCAGAAATTGCAGAAGGAAGACAGGGCTCCCAAACTGCAATGAAATTTACATCAACTGGGAAGATGTTGTTAAGACGTAGGTTCTGAGCTTCCGTGTTTCTAATGTGCGCCCGCCCGTGTAATGCTGACACCGTTGCATTTTGAGCAGCAAGGAATTAAGAAGTTTAACTGTGTTTAATCCTAAATACATCAGGCTCTGTTTACCCTTTCCTGGTCGAACACCTACGGACGCCTATGATCCGAATATCATTTATTCATCTATAAAATGAACAAATGCTCTTCAAGGATCCTTGCAGCTTAAAACATTAGTCTTTGGATGCGTTGCTCTGAAATCGTTGCTGAGTCTGCTCTGGAGTGGGGGAGGGGGGTTCCCCCAAACACATAATCTTATGAGGTGAATGCAGAGTTCACGGGGGGACCCAAGGACATCAAGAGTGGGGTGGGCTCAGCCTGGCTGAGCTCCTTCAGACCCAGTCATGGCTCCTGGGGAGGCAGCTAAGTATCTGCTGGGCACAGCTGGGGGGCTGCCCTTTCCTATTTCTCTGAGCCTGTGTGTGCGAGGTTGGGATGATGGAACATTCCGTGTGTTCTGAGCTCAGATGATACAGATGCAGGGAGGAAGGGGCGACATGGATAGAGCTGGCCCTGAAAGTGTGCCAAACACACGAAATATATATACATATATAAAATACATATAAAAAATATATATGAAAAATACAAAAACCCTAAAAATTCAATAATCAGAACACATAAATTGCCCTTTTTAAACATGAGCAACAGATTTGAACACATCTTCACCAAAAAGATGTACAAATGGGAAACAAGCACCCGAACAGATGCTCCCCATCATTTATTATTAAGGAATCGCAAATTACAACAACGAGAGACCACTCTACTTAGATGAGCTAAAATATGAAAAACTATAAAAACTATATTAAAAAAGAATACCGACAGCTGGCTGGAGGGGCAGCAACACGAGCTCTCATTCTCTGCAGCCGGGAATGCAAAATGCTACAGCCGCTTTAGAAGATGGGTCGTTTCCTACAAAACTAAATGTGCCTTCCGCATACAATGCATCCCCTGGACCCCTGGGTATTTACCCAAATGGCCTGAAAGCACATCTAAACAGAACCGGGCAGGCTTAGTTATGGCAGCTTTGTTCTCTGGAAGCAACCAAGACGTCCTTCAATAGGTGAACGGATGAGCAAACTGTGGTCCATCCAGACAAGGGAATATTACTCAGCGCTCAAAAGAAAATGGGCTCTCACGCCATGAAAAGATAAGGATGAATCTTAAATGTAAGAAGCCAATCTGAAAAAGCTACGTGCTGATTGCAATTATGTGACATTCTGGAGACTGCAAAGCCATAGAGCCGAGAGAAAGATCGGTGATTGCCAGGGGTTCGAGGCGGGGTGGGGGAGGGTTGAACAGAGGGGCACGGTCGATTTTTTAGGTCAGTGAGAGTATTTTGTTTGTACTGGGATGGTGAATACAGATATTATGCAGTTGTCAAAACCCACAGAACTTTAGAAGGTTGAGGGACCCCAAGATGGATTACATAAGAATATTACAAATGTATTTATAAAGATTACAACTATGACAAATGTATGAAACGATCTCATTGAAAGAGTTGGGGGGAGGGCGCCTGGGTGGCTCAGTCAGTTAGGCGTCTGCCTTTGGCTTAAGATGATCTCAGGGTCCTGGGATCATGTCCCACATCAGGCTCCCTGCTCGGTGGGGAGTCTGCTTCTCCCTTTCCCTCTCTCTTTGTGTTCTCTCTCTCTCCCAAATAAATAAAATAAAATATTAAAAAAAAAAAGAAAAGAAAAGGTTGGGGGAATAAGGTGCTGACCTAAGCAACTTTCGGAATGAGTAGAATTATAAGACCAATGGCCATGGAAGCATCTATAAGCATCGTACTCTAGTTGATAGCGTTGTGTCCGCAGGACCACGGGCTAGCAATTCTGAAACCACTACGCGTGTATACCGGAACTGAATGATGAACTAGATGGATGGCAGGTAGCAGGAGTCAGGTTTCCCACAGTTGGAATGCATTATGGATAAGCAAGGGAAAGGGGCTAGAATAAGTCAGAGGATAACGGGTTAGGGTTGGAGACATTGGAATGAACTCACGTGTGGGTTAATATAGATACATAGAGTTACATGTAGACGTCTTGATGCATATATGTATATGCATGGGTTCGTATCCACGGATGTGTCTCCTGGCTATGCCGGCTGAGAGGGCAGAAGCATGCCCCAGTTGCAATTTGTCCATAGCTAGTGTCCAGATCTTGGTTTCTACTATCATTCTCCAATCAAAGGGAACCAGGGCTCGGAGAAATGGCTGGTTATGGGACTCTAGGACCGGTGCATGGAATATACACGATGAGCCTGGAGCCGTGGTAAAGCCAGAAAGCAAGAAAGTGCTGAAAACAAAAACAAAAGCCCAACCAGAAAAACCAAGCCCATAATGATAGGACTGTGTCAGAGGGATACGGGATGCAACTGAGAGAATTTCCAATGGCCAGGGCAGAATTCAAAATAATTTATGCAGCTGCTCAGGCCTCAAGGAGGGGGAGCGTAACCCCCATTCCTTAAGTACCGCTGCACATGGTAACTCTCTTCCAAAGAGAACCGTAAGGAAAAGGAAACAAGAAAGAACAGCTTGACAGGGGAGACCCCTGGCAAACACTACCTCAGGCCAGGGGTCAAGGTCAACCTCAACAAACACCCGATCAGTATTGCACAACACTATCAATGTCTTCAAAGCTAAAGAAATTCTGACAATCTGTCACAGCCCAGAAGAGCCTAAGGAGACATCACTGTTAAATGGAATGTGGTAGCAGATGGGATCCTGGAAGAGAGACAGGACATTAGTGGAAAAGTGAGAACATCCGAATCAAGTATGGACTCGAGCTAATAATAATGCATCAATATCGGTTCATCATGACAAATGAACCGTGATGATGGTAAGCTGCTAGCAAAGGGGGAAGTGGGTGTAGAATATACAGGAACTCAGTATTATCTTCAGAATAACTCTAAATAAATCTAAATTTAAACATCTAAAATTAGAATTTATTTAAAAATTCATCATCATTAAAAACAAACCAACCAACCCATACTCACTGGTTGGAATAGTTTGGAAGAATTTGAGTTAGCTTCCCTTGAGCAACCAGTGAGTGTCAGGCACTGTGCTAGATTCCCTTTGTTCCATGAGCTCTTTTAATCTTTACAAGAGCCCTATAAAAATGTGATATAGCCCAAAATCTCTAGATGTGGAAAGGAGTGTGCGGGGAAGGAGGGTAAATGGCCCAAAGTCAGATAGTTACTGTAGGGAAGGGTAGAATTCTATTTTTAAAAAATATTTTATTTATTTATTTGACAGAGAGAGAGCAGAAGCAGGGGGAACAGGAGAGGGAGAAGCAGGCTCCCTACTGAATAAGGAGCCCAATGTGGGGCTCGATCCCAGGACCCTGGGATCATGATATGAGCCGAAGGCAGATGCCTAACTGACTGAGCCACCCAGGTGCTCCTAGAAGGGTAGAATTCTAAAGAGCCTAGGGTTTTCCTTCCTTGTCCCTCAGAATGCACAAGAAGTTGTCATGGAGCCTCTGGCCTCCACCTCCTTCGCCAATCACATTGTGTACTGGGATTGGGGGATATTTCTGCCCAGTGTCTGGAAGTTTTAGCCGTGACCTTGAGCTGAACGCCCTCCACGTGGAGGGCTTGTGCTTGGCCAGTGTGGTATGGAGCCACTGGCTTGATGGGAATAGCCAAGGCTGGGGAGATTCCTGGCCACATGCGAAGGGCCTTGCTGGGTCTCTGCCCCTGTCTGGTCAGCACGTGGTCCCCACATTGGCAGAGATCTTTGCAGGGAGGCCATTTGAGTGCTGCGTGCAGATAGGGAGGGAGGAAAGGCCCTGGACGCCTCTTGCTCTCTCAATCTGGCACTCATAAACTTTCACAGACTCTTTAACGTGGTTGGTCTTCAAGACCTTCCTGAATGCAAACCCTACCTCTCCCCTTGGCTGCCATCTCTCTTCCTAAGGGCTGTGACACTGCAGAGATCTGCAGAGATCTCCTATGCTCAGCGGACAGCAGGTGCCTAGTAAGGGACATTTGCTGGCAGTCATTCAGGGCTCACACTCCTTTTCCAGCCCGGCTGGCTCTCAGGCAGTGAACAGTCCTCTGCGAGCCAGACCGGGGTCATGGTCTGGCTCCGTAGTTTATGAGCTGGGTGACTGAGAAAAAGCTCTGTGGTCACTGGGAGTTTAGTTTTGCTCATCAACAACATAGGGCTCAGGTCGTGGGAAGGGTTAGATGACACAGGACGTGAGTGCTTGGCCAGGACCGGTGTTCGGCAAATGCAAATATTACTATATTATCATTATTATACCTAAATATTCTGGTCTCCTGTGTTCCACTGACTTCTCAATGGAAGAGCCATTTTCCCTCGTCTTCCTCGGCCAAATTCTTTCCCTAAATTGTGCCTTTTTTTCTTACTATGTTTGCACTTAGCAGAGTTTTGGGGACCCTGAGAGGCCACGAATGGCCTTGAGAAAGAAGGTCATGTTGTGAGGTGTGAACAGGGAGGTGGGGGATATGTTCCCTGGGGGATGAAGGGAAGGGTGGAGGTGTACCTCCCACTGCTGTGTGGGAGAGCTGCCTCCCCCCTGATTTCCAGGTTGCCTCTCACTCAGGTCCATCTCTGCTGGTAGCTGGTGCAACCCCCTGCCCCCCACTGGCTGGCCATGCCTCCTCCCCGCGCTGTGGCCAAGACCCTGGGAGCCTTCCTGCTTCCCGGATGGGGCCACATGCATGGCTTTCCTGCCCCAGCTCTCTCTCCCGTCTTCCCAGCCCTCAGAGCGGGGCAGAGGGTCCCCTGTACAACATTCTAGAACTGGACTAGGAACAGCCCTTGAGCTCCCCTCCCCCGTCTGAAAAGGGGCTGTCCGGTTCCCTCCAGCCTCCTCCTCCTCTGAGCCAGGACTCGAGCCTCGTCTCTGTACCGTGATCCTGTGCCCTGACAACGGCATCATCTTTCAGGAAACAATGGGGACCCTTTACTTTCAAAAACGTTCTTCCTTCAACAAGGAGAACGTGGCAATGCAGGGTAGTCCCCTCGGTGAATGTGGGAAGGTTTTTAATGGCCAGTGAAATTTAAAATTCTTGGCCCCATCCCACCAGGTCACGCAGATCTTCACTCCTGTGGAATGCGCTCGGTTGAACTAAATTCACTCTGGATCTGATAAGGCTTCTGCGCTCCTTAAAAAGGCCACTGGGAGGGGGCTGCAGCGTCTTTGTTCCCTCCACGCACGTTGCGAGAGATACATGTCATTTCGAGAAGTATGGAACTAATTGAGGACTACATCCCGCTCTTGTCGAGGTGAACAGGGCAGATAAATAAAAACTCCATCGCACATCAATCTTTGCTCCCAACATCAAAGAAGCAGGATCCTGCTAAGTGTATTTGTATAATGCAGTAATTTATGCAAAAAGCAGCTTTGATAAATGTCCCCTAATTTATTGTCATGTATCTCAAATCAAAGTCAAACATTTACAGCCTGAGCCTGAAGGAAGCCAGGCCTCCGAGAGCCAAAGGGTTTGAAGTAGGTAAAGCTGGGTTGGACAAAAGGTTAAATGGGATCTGGTTTGAATGTTAAGAACTTTCTACAAATGATGGCAAAAGAAAGAGGGGACTAGCTGGGCTTCTCAAAACAAAGCCAGGCAGCATTTTCCCAGGGATTTCTCTTCCAAGGACAGGCACGATGCATGCGCGGAGATGGTCTTAAGGGAACAGGACCGGGGGGCTACGATTTACCCTCTACATTATAATCATAATAAGACAAAGACAAAGCCTAGTCACCAATTTATTGGATCCTTCCTATCTTCCGCGCGCTGTGCTGAGCCTTCTGTATTCATTACCTTGTCACGCCTCAACACAACGCTATCAAGGGATACCTCTCACCATTCTTGTTTTACAGCTGGGGAAACTGAGGCAGCATATGGCATGTGGAGGTAGAAGGCCCTGGAGGCGCGGGCCCTTTCTTCTCCTGACGTTGCACGTTTGCACATACTCATTCGTTCCAGAGCCGGATGGGGGGTCCGTCCGTGGGAAGAATATCCCCACAAGGGAGGGCCTAGGCTTTCCCGTTAGGGGGACTTGGGTTTGAATCCCATCTCTACCCCTCTCCAGATGCGTAATTCTCGGCAAACCCTCAACCTCTCTGCCTCAAAGTCCCCATCTATTGACGGGCCCAAATAGCAGTCCCTACTGAATGGGGTCGCCATGAGGATTAAAAGAGATAATGCCCACAAAATACATGGCAGGCGTCCCATCAATGGGTGTGACTGTTGCTGCGTTATTCTCTCTTGTTGGTAAGAGTTCTTTCCTGCTCTGGACCCAGAATATGGAGTTCCCCAAACTAAACTCCAGGAAACAGTCCCAGCCCCGAGATGCTGGAGAGATGAACCAGCCTCTATAACACGGTATTTTTAATTTTCAGTCTGAAGGGCTCTGTGTGCCCACCATCCCCATAAAATAAACGTACAATTCCAGTAGTAGCATAGCGGGAGACAGCAGCTGTTTAAAAGATTTTACTGCCCATCTGGTGGCTTGGTGTGGTCTTCAGGCCGGTTCCAGGGGAGAGGGCTTTGCTCTGTGATTCCACCAGCTGGTAACTGGTATTGCAAACCCGTATTCCGATCTCAGCCTTCTGGTTAATAAAACCGAGAGAAGGAACGGACTTGTAAAGGGCAGGATGTTTTCCCCATCTGAGGGTTTAGCTTTGGAGGCCTGGATCATGATGCTGGGCTGGTTCCTGTCCAAGGCGAGGCCCCCGGCAGCTGTAAATCTCATGGCTCGGGGCGTGTGCGGGTTCAGAGGGAGTGGGGAGGATGTCTGCCATCGACTCGTTGGCTCCGTTCGGTTCCCATTGGCGTGGATGGCGCGGGAGGGCAAAGCTCTACCCACCCAGATGGTGGCTGTGACATTCCTTCCGCCACTTGACTTTTGAAACGTGCAAATGAAGAACTTCCCTGCAGCTACCGCTCCCATCCAGAGCAGGGGGAAAGGACCCCTGTGCTTCTGCAGGGACTCCGGGCCACAGGGGGTTAGCCCAGCACATCCACTTGATGATACCCTCCCTTTAAGAGGGAGGCACACACAACGGAATCTGGTCCTTGGATTTGAATCTTCAGAATACCGCCTCTTGGTTATACGTACCTTGCGTCTATTTCCAACTGCTCAGAAGTCTAGCTTCGTCCTCTGTAAAATGGGAATTTCGCAAGGTCATTTTAATACACGAGATGAGCAACCTGTTACATGGCCCCCAAGGTAGAGTTGGCACTTGGAATGTGCTCTTTCTTGGCCTCTGCTTCCGTATCAGTAAGAACACATTGACATCATGCACGCAAAGCACGTCATCAAGCACCAGCGCCCACTCCGTCCCCTCGTCACCTCTGTGCTCCACCGGAAACCGGTGGAATGGGACACTTAAAAATCAAATCAAATACAAAAGCCCACATTGCTTCTTCTCCAATTCTGGCTCTCCGAGTAGTCACATTTAAGAACCAGGGACTTTTTTTTCTTTATTTTATTTTATTTTTGAAAGATTTTTATTTATTATGTATTTGGAGAAAGAGAATGAGCACAAGCAGGGGGTGCAGCAGGCAGGGGGAGAGGGCGAAGCAGACTGCCTGCTGAGCGGGGAGCCCGACGTGGGGCTCGAGGACCCTGAGATCATGACCTGAGCTGAAGGCAGGTGCTTAACTGACTGAGCCACGCAGGCGCCCCAAGAACCGGGGATGTTTTTATTTTTTTATTTTTATTTTTTAAAGTTTTATTTATTTATTCGACAGAGATAGAGACAGCCAGAGAGAGAGGGAACACAAGCAGGGGGAGTGGGAGTGGAAGAAGCAGGCTCATAGCAGAGGAGCCTGATGTGGGGCTCGATCCCATAACGCGGGGATCACGCCCTGAGCCGAAGGCAGACGCTTAACCGCTGTGCCACCCAGGCGCCCCCCGGGGATGTTTTTAAAGGCAATTAAAGTTAAGGGCAGTTGGAGTGATTCCTCCAGAGCATTGGATGGGAGTCACCGAGGCCTCCGTTGGAGTCAGATGTGCCCTTTCAGTGCCCAGAATATTACAAGTCCCTGAGAAATCCCCACTGGGCACCAGCAACCACACTGACTGCAGGGTTCCCGAGCCAGGCTTCCGAAGGGGACAGAGTGAGGGCTTATTTCTCTTTGTTCCTACCTGGGAGGGTCCCAGCCAAGAAGAGAGCACAGATTTCTTCTAGCAAGGGTTCTGGGGCTCAAAGAATCCTTCGAAGCCACACGGAGGCACGTGCCAGTGAAAACGGAGTCCTGACTCCCCACCTGCCAACGGCCCAGAAAGTCAGCGTTCCGTCTCCGTCTGCACCAAGGCTCTCTCCTTCGTCCTCCTAACCCCCACTCCAAACACATCCCAGCCAATCGCCATCCGCGGGGCCCCTACCCAGTCCCGAGGAACATGTGCCGTGTCTTGTGGGCAGGCAGGGGGAAGGTCTCTCGTCCACTCCTTTTCCAGCTTCACGGCTACCCCGCTGGTCAGGGGACGCGCACTTGGCATTTTGCTGCCCACCTCCATGTTCGTGCCTTCTCCTGCCTCTGGGCACCGTGCAGGGCACTCTAATTAGGAGTAGAAGCCGATCTAGCGGATGGGGGGGTTGTTTTGTTTTTGGTTACACTCTCAAGTTCCTTCAGCTGCTCCGAAAGCTTCCTTTGTCTAGTCTCGGGCAGGGACGTTGCGCAACTTTATGGTTTTGAGCAAATTAGAAAATGACACCCCCCTCCCCCGAGGCAGGCATGTGGCTCACCGAGTGGACAGGGTCTTTACGCAGAGAATGGTGCCTCTCCCTTGGGGAGAGCACAGCCCCTGCATCAGGTACCTTGCCGGGCCACGGGCTGGGTTTTAGTTTTCCCTGTCCCCTCCGAAGGGCCTTGTGCAGTGAGCAACCTGCACAGCTGTCTGTAGCAGCCCTGCTCCTGGGGTTCTTCCTCATTCTCTGCCATCCCAATGATTTCAGAGCCATTGTTCTCTTGGTGTGCTGATTCCCTCAACTTGTTGCCCTTCACACTTCACAGGTTCCTCATTATATGACTCTACTCTGAAGTAAACCCCCTAAGGAGGGGCCTGGGAGCAGGAAGGGGACCCACTGAGAACTGGCCTTCTAGAGCAAGGAGAAAGAGCTGGTGAGAAAGGCCAGGCCTGAACTCTGTCTGCAGGGCCGGCTGCGCGCTGTGATCTGAGAACCCTCCAGAGGCTTTGCCCATCAGAAAAGAACTCCCCCAGCTGTTTACCATGGCCTTCCGGACAGGGCCAGCTTCACGGGTGTGCGACCCTGTGCAGTTGCTCAGAAGGGTTCCAGGCTTGGCTGAATGCTCTGCTGTCGCTGTTTGAAATTCTTAATACTTTAAAACAAGAGGTCCTGCATTTCATTTTGCGCTGGACTCGGCAAACTACACAGGTGGTCCTGCTCTCAGATCTTACTGGCCTTTCTGGGGGGCTGTTTCCGTGTGTTTTTTTCACATAGGTTGTCATTTGACAAGCATTAATTGTGCACCTACTATGTGTCGGGTGCTCGAGAAAGCAGCAGTGAGAAAAGAAGGCGGCGACCCGACTCTCAGGGCATTCACAGACAGCAGGTGCCGGCAGGGAGTGAGTAACAGGGACAGTTTCAGAGGATGAGGAGTGCGTGAAGAATGTGAAGTGGGTGATGAATGGAAAGGACTCGGTGGGAGGCTCCTTCCGATGAAGCCATCGGAGAGAACTCTCGAGAAGTGACACTTGAGCTGAGATGATTGAGATGGGGAACTAAGAACCGGTCAGGCTGCAGGCATTGGGGGTGGGACTAGGGTTCAAAGAACAGTGAGTGCAAAAGCCCTGAGGTGGGACAGACCTCAGGCTATACGGGGACTGTAGGCAGAGCAGTAGGTTTGGATTTTAAATACAAGGAATAGGGGCGCCTGGGTGGCTCAGTGGGATGAGCATCTGACTCTTGATTTCAGCTCAGGTCATGATCTCAGCATCACGAGATCGAGCCCCGCCACATCGGGTTGCGCGCTCAGTGCAGAGTCTGCTTGGGAATCTCTCTCTCCCTCTCCCTCTGCTCCTCCCCCCAACTCATGCTCTCTCTCTCTATTGAAAACAAATAAATAAATCTTAAACAAAATAAATAAATACAAGGGACAGTGTGGAGAAGTAACAGCAGTAAGAAGAGTAGTGACAACTATTCTTTGTTAGTGGCGACTCTGTTCCAGGCACTTCTAGACACTCACCCCTTGGATCAACCACGCAAGGGAGGTATCATTCCCATTTAACAGATGTGGAAATTGAGGTCCAGTGGCCTGTGGTCATCCGGCCTATAAGTAAGAGGGCTGGGACTGGTACCCAGGTCGGCGTGATGACAAAGATGGTGTTCACTGCTCTTTGCTGGCCGTCATGGTCAGCACTGTGGTCTGGCTGCCTCAGGGTGGGGCTCTCGGCTGCGATGAGGTCTCTCTCAATGTCTATGGCCCTCCTTGGACTGAGGGACCTCTGAGCACCAGCCCTGGGGACAATAGATGAAGCAATCTTTCGTCACGTTCACTGAAGATTGTGATGAAATTGTATCCTATGATCACTTAAATAAAGCCAGCTGGGAGTAGCTGTTCAGGAGACACAAACAAGAACTCGGTCCAAGATATCTTTGTTCCACACAGTGTTCTGGCTGTGCCCAAGTTCAAGTCCAGAGAAAAAGGAGAGACCGAAACATATTAACTAGTTGCAGCGGAAACTCTCTCTTTAAATGCATGCCTTCCTTTAGTTTCCTGGGTTGACTTTTATATTTGGATGGGCTCCAAAGACTCTTGATCTTTGTGCCTGTCTCGATTAAATTTTAGAACCAACATGGGTGAGATACACTCCTAAGCACTGTAGCAGATATAAATATATCTGCCTTCAAAGGCTTTCCAACCTGGCAGAGGGGGCTAGCTGGGCTGGGGGGTTTCTTTCAAGCCAGCATACAAGTGCCATAAACCATATAAAAGGGGACATATGGAGGTTTTAAGGAAGAGAAAGTTGTATCCACTTAGTGAAATTGATTATATATATATGGGGGGGGGCACCTACTATGTACTAGGAACTGGGACTATAGCATTGAACAGAATGGTTAAGAATCCCTGCCCTTAATACATCTCACATTCTAGAAGAGGAGAAAGACAAAAAGGAAACAGATGAACATACAGGATAATTTTCGTGAAGGAAACAAACAAGGAAGCTAATAGGAAGGGACTGGGAAGTGCAGAGGGTAGGCGAGCTGGGATTGGGTAGGGAGAGTCTCTCCGATTGGCCGCCTTCAAACCGAGACCCCAAAAATGAGCAAAATAAAGAGAAAGAGACCTCAAAAAGGAAGCTGCAAATTACAGGCTGAGGAATGCCATATAATATTTTTACGGTTTTTATATGTGTTCTCGGCTTATTGTGCGGTGCTATGACCTAGCAGAATGTATTATCGTAACAATCTGGCAGAGTTAGAATGGTACCCAGACCAAGTACGGCATCTCAGTAGAGGTGACGTGTGATGTATCTTCCTTCTTTGGCAACACTCACTGCAAAACAGCTATTAATATCTCGGTGCTGATCTCGGTTCTGCTATGGATTCACTGTGTGACCTTGGGTAGGTCGCTTACCCTCTCTGGGCTACTCCTCTAAAAAAAAAAGGGCCAGGCAAAACTTGAAGATCTCAGAACTTCAAAGGCCAAGGATTCCGTGATGGAATAGATCAGCACAAAGCCTCCTGATGTGTCCTTGGTGACACGAGGGTTCCCCGACCTGGCCGAAGATTACATTACCAGATTCCGACCTGGGATCACAGCAAAGGTTGTGCTGCTGGGGTTGAGTTCTCTGTTTTGATCCCCGGTTTGGGCTGCCCAGGAGCTCTGGGGATGCATCCTGGCCAGCACCCACATGTGTCTCGTATTAGTGGTATTTTCGTAATGGCAGCAGCCCTAAAACCTGCCCATTTTACTATTGAGTTACCCAGCTTCGTCTTGGAAGTATCACTTACACATAAATACCGTCTCCAGCCGATGAATCCACTGTTTTGTTTTTACTTTCTCCACCTCCCCCTCCTTGCGAAGGTGTTTATTGCAGCCATCAAAAATAAAGTGGATCAATCATAGCTCTGTCTTTGGACCAACTGAGACACGTTCTTGAACCTTCGCTTCAAGAGGGAAGAGAGGGAGGAAAACACAGGTTGTTGTAAAGCTTCCGTCATCTGGTGTCTTGTCCACGTGGGATTCGGGAAGAAACACGGGAGACTAGAGGACAGTGTTTTGGACTAGTGTGGAGAAACGGAAAACGAGCAGGCAGAGGGAATGGCTGTCTTTGCTCAGGAGCTGCTTGGTCCGCAGCTGGAGTGCAGAAAGATCCTTAATTTCAAGTATCGTGAGCTTGG
This sequence comes from Ursus arctos, assembly GCF_023065955.2. NCBI lineage: Eukaryota > Metazoa > Chordata > Mammalia > Carnivora > Ursidae > Ursus > Ursus arctos. The sequence goes on from NW_026622863.1 coordinate 12,123,187, forward strand.
CAAGCACCCCGCCCCCCTCCGAGACCTGCCCCGGTGGCCCACACGCTGCCCGTGGAGGGGAAGCGACAATTTGACTTGTGGTTAAGAGAGAGTCTTTGTGATCAAAATATTTGATTGAAATTGAGGGTAACTGAAAAACCTGTCCTCTTAGTGCCTTGCTTCGGTTTCTCGAATTTTCAGTCCTAAGTGCTATTTTTATTTTATTTATTTATTTGCTTATTTATTTATTTATTTTAAAGATTTACTTATTTATTTGAGAGAGAGTGAGAATGTGGGGAGGGGCAGAGAAGAAGACCTTGCTAAGCGCAGAGCCCTGCTTGGGGCTCGATCCCACAACCCCGAGATCGTGACCTGACCCAACGTGAAGAGTTTAATGCTTCACCAACTGAGCCACCCAAGCACCCTCTAAGAGCTGATTTTAGAATCAGGCATCCTGTAGGTTCCTTAACACACACACCCCCTTCCCCCACCCCTGCACGCTTACACACTCTTTGTCCCAGGCCATCTCTTGTGGTCTCTTTTGGGCTGTGTCTACCCAACTGTAAGCCAACCAGTCACGGGAAGCTTCTCCAGCTAATTTGTGAATTGAGCAGATAACGCCGAACACACTGACCCATTTTTTAAAAAAATTTGCGCATTTTGACAGAAAATATTCTATATGGTCGTAACGACCCCCAAAGGCCAATTGAACAATCGAAGCCAATGAGATTCTTTGTTAATTTAAAAAAATTTTCCAAGATTCGTTTTTTTCACATAGCTCAAAAATCCAGCAATATTAAGTATTCAGTGAAAAGTCTTGCTCCAAACCCCTGCTCAATTATCATACCACCCCGAAACGTTTCCTTCGCGCACATATAAACACGTGGTTTTGTGTCTTCCTGCCATTGACCTTCATGCCACACCTTTGGGAAGAATGGCTTCTGTTTGAAATTATATCTGCCAGTCTGCCATAGTTGTTTCTAGGGTCAAATGATATAGTCAGTAGGAAAAGACTCTGAAAAAGGATAAAGGAAGCCACGTACATTTAGGAGAAGGAGGTGGGGGATGGCCCTACCCTTTGGGAATTATCAAAGTGGAATATTTCTTAAAAATTTCTAAAAATAGAACATTCTCGAATCATAGCCATTGTCAATATAACATAGACCACAGTCAACGTTATATTAAGCCATCTCCAAAGATGATTATGAAATTCAAGGAGGAAACCAAAGGGTCGGTAAGGGTAAAATATTTTTCCTTTTTTATTTTTTAAAGAGAGAGATAGAGGGGGTCAGGGGGCCCTGGGGAAGAGAGAAAGAGACAGAACGAGATCCCGGCATTGCTTGCACATAGAGAGATGTCTAGTGAAGTTGAACAGCTGTTTGGTCCCTGAGGTCTGTATAGAAATAACCATGGTCGCTATCAGAGGCTGAATAGAGAATCCATGAAGTAGACAGTCCTGTGTCACACACGTCAAGTCCTTGAGATGAGACCCACCCATGTATCCGCAGCTGGGTATAAAGTGGTGTGGACAGAGCTCACGTAGCTAAGATGCTTGTAGACCCCGTGGGTATCGGCGCATGGATATACTCACTCAGCTAAAGCTCGGACTAGACATCAGAACATAGGCATGCCCAGCGGGGGAGGGGCGGGGGAGGGGACACAGGCATCCTGTAAGTGAGAACCCCAAAAACATCCGTGCTAGCCTGCAAAGGACGTTCCTTCTCTCTTAGCCTGCGTGGCATTCCAACGTACAGATCCCCTCTGCCTAAGAAACATGCCATTTATGACGTCGCTCGCTCAATAACGAGGCAGCCACGTACAAGAATATCAGGGTGAATTATGACCCAAATCTTCACCAACGTCCTTGTCACGCAGACTCTGCCTGTCCTTCATTCTGCGAGGATGGAACTCAGGATCACCTGGTTCCAAAACGCAAGAGTATTTCTAATAAGGAAATAAAGGAGAGCGGGCCAGATTCTTCATAGGAGGAGCTCACCAGTGAGGTCATGAAAATAGATGCAATTTTCCAGCTCAAGAAAACTTGGGCCTCTTAATTGCTCCATGGCATCTCTCCTCGTCCCTGGCATTTGCTTGTGGCTGGTTTTGTTTTGCGGTGCTGCTTGACCTCTCTGGGGCTCTCTGTCCTGGGATTTTGCATGGAGACAGCGTCTCTCAGAATTGGGCTGTTTTACCCACGGCTGCTTCTGTGTGCAAAGGAACCTTGAAGGCAGGCATCAGGCCACATGCTACCGGCGATGTGTTTCTAACAACGTGGGTGTAGCTTGCCTCCTCTTTGTGGCGAAGCCTGAGCTCTGGTTTTCATATGTTAAGAGAGTCCAGAAGCCGGGGCTTTTTTGGAACTGACCCAAACTCGGGGCAAAGAGCTGACCTCCTTTGGGGGTAACAAAGTTCCACCAACAGGCCTCTTCCTATGAATGGAGACTGTTTTTTAATTCTTTCTCTCTTTCTCAGAAAAATCAATGGAAAAATAGTTTCTCTTCGCCTACCCGTTGGTTGTCTCTCAAATTCCATAATCACTTTCTTTTTTTTTTTTTTTAAGGATTTTATTTATTTATTCGACAGAGATAGAGACAGCCAGCGAGAGAGGGAACACAAGCAGGGGGAGTGGGAGAGGAAGAAGCAGGCTCATAGAGGAAGAGCCCGATGTGGGGCTCGATCCCATAATGCTGGGATCACGCCCTGAGCCAAAGGCAGACACTTAACCACTGTGCCACCCAGGCGCCCCCGGAATCTCTTTTTGAGATTGCTTAATACAACATTGATTTGGGTTGTTCAATTGGCCATCGGGAGTTCTATGACTGGGAAGTGTAGAATATTTGCAACCTCATATTTCATGTTATATTAGTCGAAAACATATTTTTAAGATGTAGATTATTAATGACGCAATAAAATCTCATTAGTGGATGGGGTTGAGAGATGTGGTTTATCTAACATTAAGCAGAAATTGGCATCTGGAGGGAAGTATCAAGATTCTGTGATCCCAGACACTGATATTGAACAAGCCGGGGCCAGGAGCAATCCGCTATTGATTAGATGGTGCAAGTAATTATATTTACCGAGCCGTTTTATTGGGTGGGGCAGAAGGTGAGGTAGTTCTTTAACGTAGAGAGAGAGCAATCAACAAAGACGTTGTTGGTGAAAGCCCCAGAGCCAGTGTGATTTTCTTGGGCTTTACTCACGGTCTTGCCCTGGTCCGAATCATTATTTAGAAATGCCGCATATGCTGGAGGGTTCCTGGTGGTTTCCCTTGTCCAAACGCTTGTGTTTCCTGGCAGTTTCCCGGTATGTCTAGTAGGAGGGCTAAGCCTTTGCATTTTATTCCTAACCTCTACCCTTGTCCATCACTGATATTACCAGCACCACCACAAACCACGAGTGCCACCACCATGACCAATGCCAATGACTCCGGCAGCATTCATATGACTATTGTCACCATCACAAATAGTATCATCACCATTGCCACCATTATGATTATACCAGCACTGCCATCACCACTACCAGGACAAGTACTGGCACGGGTACCCCCCCCAACCGCCCCCACAGTGGTCACAACCATTATCACTACTGTTCCCTACACCACCACCACTAATAACACACCGTCAACACTGCCATGACCGCCATGACCGCCATGACCGCCATGACCGCCACAACCGCCATGATCGCCATGACCACCACAATCACCATGCTCCACCCTCCTCAGTTTCATAGTCATGAGTTTGGATTCCTGCTCTGCCATTGTGTCCCCCTCATTGGTATTGCCATCTGACTCACAGGGTCATGACGAGGTATAAAAGAGTTAAAATGAGCTAATGTCTGTAAATCCCTCAGCACACAGCAGGCAGTTGATACATAGAAGGGCTGGGCCCCATCTTTGACGAAATAATATGAATTCTTAGCTTTTTTTGTTCCTGATGCCTTTTTTTTAACTTAAGGGAGATTATGGGTTTTGGCATTTCTTCCTTCCTTCCTCTGGATTCTTCAGTTCTGTGGCTGAATTATTTGCAAAAAATCTTTCGCTCCTCAGAAGTACAATTGTCCCAATCTTACCTTCATCCTCAGCTCATGTCCCTCACATGCCTCCAAACTGTCCGACCTCACCACATACCGCAAACAGGTCATGCATCTGCCCTCCAAGCATTAAAGCTATGGAAGCAACTCTTTACTGAAATGTCTCCGTGCCTAACAGGTGCTCAGGGTTCCACAGGAATTTCATCCTCCACTCTTACTTTCTCTATTCTGTGACCATGTTCACCTCCCAAGCACAAGCCACTGTCCTCTCTTGCCTGGGTGTCTACAGTAGGTTCCCAGCTGATATCCCCCCCTTCCACTTTTGTCCCGTGTGGAAGGTTGATGGCAAAAAGGGTCCTACTTCTTTCCTCCTGCCTGTGTTTGTATACTTGGCAATGGGACTTGGCAGGTCCTCTCTACAAAAAGGGAGTTCTGTTTCCCTGTATCTACTATCTGGCTTTGTGACTTACTTTGGTCAGTGGAATGTGGCCGAAGCAAGGATGTGGGGTCCTGATGTCTCAAGGAGCTTTACCTATATATCTGCTCTTCCTCTTGGGGCCACGTGGAGCAGAGAGAATTCAACCCAGCCCGAGCCATCCGAGATCAGCCAGGCCCTGTCAGCCTGCGAGTTAGCTGCAGATACATGGACGAGCCCAGGCAGGATCAGCCCAGGCCCACTGACCCCTAGGCCTATGAAAAATGAGAAATCACATGTTATCCCCGACAAAAACAATGTTGTAAACCACTAAGTTTGCGGGTGCTTTGTTACCCAGCACCACAGTAGCACTAGATAGCTGATACACCCTCTCCAGGGCCTCCTCTACCCAGCATTCGGTGCAATCTTCTCAAAACATAAGTCTGATCATGCCTCTGCCCTGCTTCACGTCATCCTTCAGTAGCTTCCCATCGCTCTTGGGATGGAACCCAAACTAGAACATGGCATACGGTTCCCTGTGTGTCTGGCCTCTGCCTGGGTCATAGGTCTTGTCCCGCACATCACTCCTGCTGACCTCTCCACCCCATCACCCTGGCCTTTCCCCCTCTTGGAATGACCAAAGTTGCTTTGCCGCCTCTGGGTGATCGTAGATGCTGTTCCTTCTGCCTGATGTTCTTCCTGCTCTCTCACAACTGTTACTCTCCCTCCCTTCCTTCGGGTCTCGGCTCAAATGTCCCCTCTTCAGAGAGGCCTTCCTGACCTCCTAGCTCAAGTAGGTCTGCCTTGTCTATCACAACCCCTGGTTCATGTCCTTTATAATAACAATCCCAGCCCAGAATTATCAAGTCTTTCCCCGTGATGGGGATCCATCTCTCTCACGAGAAGCCCCATGAAGGTGGGGGCTTTATATCTGCATATCATGGATTTGTCAGTGTTTAACTTAGAATCTGAATCAGAGTAGGCCCTCAATAACCAATCTTCCTATACGCACAGAAATAATAACCATATCAGATATCACCCTAAGTGATTTACGTATATTAATCTTGTTAATCTTTAGACAACTCTGAGGCAGGTACCATTGTGATCCCATTATATAAATGAGAATGTGGAAGAATGAAGAGGTTAAGTAAACTGTCCAAAGACACAGCTCGAAGTTGATGTTGTCAGGATATGAACCCAGACTGCCCAGCACCAACATCAGAGCCCGTAGCTAATCTCATTCACGAGGGCTCCACCTTCATGACCTAATCACCTCCCCAAGGCCCCATCTCCTTAATGCCATAACACTGTGGGGTAAGATTTCAATATGTGAATTTGAGGGGGACAGAAACATCCAGTCTATTCAATAACTTGAGAGCCCATCCATCAAGTTTGGTCAAATGTATTACTATTCATCCATATACCTAAATACTATTCAGGAATTTTTAAAAATAATATAAAAATATATTTATTGAAAGAAACTTGTTCACAATACCCTATTAAATTAAAAAAAAGTAATACAGAAGGAAAATAGTAATACAGTATGGACACCCCCCTCCTTTTTTTTGTTACCTTGGTGGGTAATGCATAAGTGAAGAGAGGCGTCTATAGACATATTCCACAGAAACAGTGTGAAGAAGCATCGACCAACTCATCTGTGTGCTAATCTCTGGTAGAGCAAGGTGGGATTGCAAGTAATTTCCTTCTTTTTAGCATTTGGATTTTTTTTTAATTAGTTTTAATAATGATACAGTAATAGTGATAATATGGTAGCACGAATAAAACAGTAATTATGTTTTAACATTGTCCAATGATTGTGTTTCGATGGCTGACTCCGTGGCCATGATCACAAATGTTCCTGGCCCCATAAGAAATGCAACAGAGTGCCCCAAGAGTTTCCCAAGGACATCCAAAAGGAACAGAAGTGGCTGGTGATCACTGGACTTGGGATTTCTCACACAGGAGGAATAGAGGTTGTTGGTAGGAATTCCATGCCAGCTATCTGAGGGGAGGTGATGTTAAAATGCTCAGTATGGAGTTTTAGCTGGGTCACTGAGTTCACCACTTGTAAAGTATGCCATGTCTGCTCCCCTAATGCACTTCCAGTACTTTAAGAAAATGTGTGCCCATATCGTAAGACAGGCATGGGCAAGGTGTGTTCTCCCACAATCTACCACCACCATCCCAATAAGAGGTATCCATGTCATCTTGATTATGGCTGTCGTCTTCTCCTCGGCCCCGGAAACATAGAGTGTAACGTGTTGTCCTTTGGAGACACTCTTAGCCTCAGATTGTAAGAGGAAAATAAAAGTACTTCCACATTTTTATATCCTTCTGTTCTATTTGGCAAGTAGACAGGCTTCCAAACCACAGATGGAATCAAGTCAGTTCAACAAGACATTCTTTTTTTTAAATATTTTTTGTTTGTTTTTAAATATTTTTTAATAGTACCCTTATTTTTTTTTAAGATTTTATTTATTTATTTGTCAGAGAGAGAGCGAGCCAGAGAGCACAAGCAGGGGGAGCGGCAGGCAGAGGGAGAAGCAGACTCCCTGCTGGGCAAGGAGCCCAATGCAGGACTTGATCCCAGGACCCTGGAATCATAAGACATTCATTTTTAATCTATTATGTGGTACACACTATAGTATGGGTTAAAGGATAGAGAATTTCATTTCATTCATTCATTTGTTCATTTGTTCTTTCAACAAACAAGTATTGAGCACATTCATGAGCCAGGCTCTGTGCTGGGGGTACAGACATGGAGAGAACATCCCAAAGGGTGGTGGGAAAGGCAGACCCAGGAACAGATTATCTTATTATAACAAATTTTCTCCCTGACTTGTAGAAGGGAGCTGCAAAATAAACGGCCATGTGGACTTCAGGGATACGACGTGAGCCCTTGACGCAGGACAGCCACTCGTCCACATGGCACCTTTGTGCCAATTAAAGAAAGACTCCCTTTCTCAAGATACTTTATTTCCATCTGTCAAAAAATTGTACTGATCTTGTTTGGACAAAACACATTTTTTTCATCTGCCAGAAAATTGTCATAACAAACGAAGAACCCTACAAAGGATATGGGAATGGTTTCCTCTCAGATGAACTTATGTACAGTACACAACCTGCACAGCTGTACATATGGGGCAAGCCCACATTCCATAGCTTCTTGTGAGGGGAATCATATTTTTATCTTGTCCTGAAGCCTGGTCTTCTTAATCTAAGGAGATTCCACTTATGAATGTGCAGGCCTTAATTTGGTAGCTCAAATGGACTACACGAGCCCATGGCTGGTATACCAGCATCAAGAGGGGACCAGAAAAGTGTCACCAGAGGGGGGGGTGATCATCACCATCATGAAGATGGCAGATATCGGACAAAGCAGGGAATGAAGAGGGAGAGAATAACACCTCAAATGCTCCTGACCCAAGTTGAAAAACAAAGACACCTAGTTTTTAACAAGTCCACCATTTGTGGCTTCCCCGAGCGAATCTAAAGATTACCTTGTTATTGATGAACCCTAACACTCCGGGTCGGTCAGCATCCACGTTGGGTTTGACAGGCACCTGCCAGGAAAGATGGCGGTGTTGGGGCTAAGCCACGGCGGGACATGGCAGTGAACGGAAAGCCCTCCTTCCCCACGGACACACCCTCTGTCCTTCCAGAGAACCAGACCTTTACCCCGCTTCCAGCCGGGCCTGGGAGGGAAAGGTCCCTCCTCTCCAGGCTTCGGGAGCCTCACGCCCAACACAGGTCCCCCTACCATTGCCCCCGATGGGAAGAGGAACTCAGATAAAGGAAACAGATACATATCTGTGGTTGGAGAGCTTTGTTTCCACACATGATATATGGTTCCGGAGGAGGAGGTAGAAAACAAATAATTGTGTCTCCACCACCGACAGGTCTTTAGTGGGGCCGCCGGGGAGAAGAGATGCTGGAGATTAGCGGTGACCTCACCATAGGTGCCCGGTACAGGAAAAGTGTCTGAAGTTTATCTATTGTTAAGTGAGATAATTTATCGTCGCCAAGGGTTAAGGAGCAATCCCAGTCCTTTCCTTCTTCGGGAACAGAGATTTATAAGATGGTGCCCAAATTTAGACATTGAGGCGCGGCTGGCAGAAACGTCCCCAAAGGTTGATGGCTTCTGTGTGTTTGAAGCCAAGTCACTCACGGAGCTAATTTGAGGCTCTCCTCGGAAACTATATTTGCTTTCTGAGTGCATGGTGAGTTTTCATTTGGGCTCTGACCAGCTGACAGCTATGCAAGTTTGTAGATACCAGTAATTGAATATAGATAACCTTGATGGGTGACCTCGTCAGAGCCAGGCCTGACTGCTTCCCATTGTTCCTGGTTTTGCCAGTTGATACTAAACGGCTGCTAGATGAATTTATATATTAAGAATTCGCTGCAGTGGGAATTGCTTATTGTTCCCAGGTCGATCCTGTAAGCTTCTATTTACTTGATGTGGTGGGCTGGGAATAAAAGCCGTGATTTGACTGTTCACTATTAGCGACAGAGAACTGCATGTTGGAAGAGCTTTATTAATTTCTGAAAACAAAGGAGGGGGTCATGCTTTTGCTTGACACAAAACGTGGGGAGCGGCTCCTGTCTCGCTGAGCTGTTTGTGACTGTCTGAAGTTGGTTCCCAGCCATCTTTTAAGGTTCCATTTAGCTTAAAAGCAGAGTTTGAAGCCAGCTCAGCAGTGTCGCCAGCGTGACGCTCTTGTGTTTTAAGGGCAGTATTGGAAGAGGTTCAGAATTTATGGTTAATTCAGGGAGATGCTTTAAGACGTCTGTAAGCGGGGAAGGTGGCTGTGATCCCGGGTAGGGGGAGGGGAGGTCGCAGGGCCACATAACCGGGGTGGGAGGGTGGGGGGGGAAACAAATTAGGCCAAGTGTTTGCGCCTGGCTGCTTGGATAGTGAAGCAGACGATTGTCAGCAGAATGTCACTGTGGGACTCTCCATGGCGGGCTCTGCAGCTCCCCGACTTTCCTCTTTATACTTTTCTGAACTGCTGAAATGTCAACAGTGAACACGGATCACTTTTTGCCATTAGGAAAAAAGATGAAACCGTTGAGAAAAATCTTTTCTAGAAACCATGTTTCCGAGCCTTCTGGAAGCTGATCTGTATTTCTCCAGGCTTCCTTCCACGGCTTTGAACTTGGCAGTGGGTGCAGAGGGTGTTAGGAAGAGGCCAGAGTCTGTGTCCCCCTGTTAGAGGGGTGGGGGTCAGAGGGCGGCACGGTGGACAGAGGAGGGACAGGTGCAAGGCACCGAGTAGCCTAGACATCTAGCAAACAGTGCGTTGGCTGCTAATGGCTTGGGGTGCTTTCGGGGGTCTGGGCTGGAAACAGTGCGGGCGGGAGCTCCTGGGGCCCTCGCTGCCAAGCAACTGTGTGTCACTGCTCAGCTGAGGGGATCAGCCTTTGATGCTTTCAACATCAGAACATCAGAGCTCTTCTTCATCCTAAGAAGGAAGGTTCGGGTTAGTCAGCCAGGGCAAATAGCTCAAGGGAAATTTCATTTTCCCTTTGTCGGGCCCTCTGCTTTTATGTGCTGGGCTGTACATTGCCGCTACCACACGGGGAGAAGAAGGCTCGCTGGACCCAGGCGCTTGCAGTCCATTTGGGGTCCAGGCGGGGAGGAGGTGAGCAGCTCGGTGCCGGAGGCCTTCCGGGGAGCCTAGAGAAGGGGCCGCTGCAGGCCTGAAGTTACCTCTCTATTATGCCCTCTGCTTGCAGACCGGCCGGGGAATTTTTCCGCTTTGGCCAGTCCAACCGGTCTGGCCTCCCTTCCCAACAAGGACAGCCCTCTTTGTGTCTTTGCTGCTCTGGGCATGTTTCCCTTGTAAAGAAGGGAATGAAGGGCACGTAAGGTGTCAGCAGCCAGCCAGCACCTTCCACTGTCACCTATGGTGCGTGCAGCTGGAGGTCTCGGGTTCGAATCCAACCCTATTGCCTATTAGGTCTCCAACCCTGAGCAACGACTGCATCATTCTCTTGCCTTAGTTTTCTCCTCTGTGAAATAGACACGGTGTTAGTATCAACCCTGCCGGGTTGTCGTGAAGATCCAGTGGGACCGATAGGCATAAGGTGTTCCCCTCTCTGCCTGGTATGACGAACTCCATCAACATCAGCCGTCACAGAAAACATCCCTTTGACATCCATTTGAACACTGTCCAGAAACCCTCAATATTTTAACAGCAGTTTCGAGAGATGGCTGCTTTTTCTAATAGTGGAAATCATGATTTCAAAACCATGATTTCAAAAAAATTAATACAGCTTAGCCAACATTACCTCCATCTCCAAATAGGTATTACTTTTTAAAGATTATATTTATTTATTTGAGAGAGTGGATGGGGAGGAGCAGAGGGGGAGGGAGAGGGAGAGAGAATCCCGAGCAGACTTAGTGCTGAGTGAAAAACCTCCTGCAGGGCTTGATCCCATGACCTTGAGGTCATGACCTGAGCCGAAAGCAAGAGTTGGCTGCTTAACCCACTGAGCCACCCAGGAGCCCCTCCAAATGGGTATTGAGCACTTTGTAGTTCTGAGGAATGAGCTCTTTTTATTGGAATGAGCTGCACTGGGACTCCGTTCTTGGGAGTTCAAATTCCCTGGCTAAGGCAGGGCCTGGGGCCAGCTAGCCGTGTTGGAGTGGGTTGGGCACAAAAGAAGAGAGAGCAGGAGCTATGCCAGTGATGGAAGTCAAGCCGGAGATCAGAGGTCCTTCTGATCAAGGGAAGTGATGGTCAGAGCAAGGATGTTGGCAAGGCAGGAGGAGTCACGAGACTGTGAGGCCCAGGCAGGCCATAGTCTGTAATCTAAGAGGTCTAGCAAGGCAGGTTTGGTGATGGGACAGCTGCTGAGGTGAGTTTGACCTTGGGCTCCAAATGATTGGCCCTCCAGCATGCTTACTGATATCTGTGAGAGTTGGAGGTCCCAGGTAGTGACAGGAAGGCATCTCAGAGTGTTGGATGACTGCAAATGACCTGGGCCCGACTGAGGAGCAGTAAGGGAAGATTGCCACCGGGGACCCCGGCCTCCTCCTCTTGGGGTTCCCGAGTGGCATCAGGATGTGGGTTCTGAGATCCACACCCCAGGAACCGTGGCCAAGAGGATCTGAAGAACCTTCATCACCTGGGGCCACATGAGCATGAAAATCCTATACTTACCACCTGAGATAATGAATTCATTCAATCAAAAATATTTATTGAATACCATCTACATGTAAGGAATGCTGCCAGGTGCTGGAAATAATTTTTCTCTAGGATAGAAACATTTCCCAGGAGAGTCTGCAGTCTCACACCCAAGGCTTTAGTATGCCAAAAGTCACGGAGGCAGCTCTTCAAAAATGCAGACTTCAGGGCTGGGCTCAAGGGATTCTGGTCCAGTGAGTTGAACATGGGCCCTGGGCATTTGCATTTTCAATGAGTACAAATGTTGCCCACTGAGACCAAGGAGCCACGGCATGTCTGTTTGTCTGTCCATCCATCTAGCTATCATTTACTGAGCCCCCACTAGGTGCCAAGCACTGGGCTGGGTGCTGGGAATGAGAAGAGGTCCTGCCCTCGCCAGCAAGTTGCTCATGGCTATTGGAAAGGGTTGACCTCAATAACCATAATGATTCCTAGAGTTTCATATTCTATAATCTTTAAAAGGGTGCTTTAAAAAAAAAAATCTAACACGAGAGATAGGAATGCATTCTCTGTTCACTAGCTTATAAGATCCAGGGGTTGTACAGAGTTTATAATGAACAACACTTACTAAGAGGCAGGCAGTCTTGTAAGCTTTATGCATACTTTATGTAAACGTTAGCCTTTGCCACAACTTTATGAGGCTAGTGTTATGAGCACTCCCATTTTACAGGTGGGGAAATTGAGACATCAGATGGTCTTGCAGCTAGGAAGCGTGAGCCAGAATTTGAACCTGAGCAGTCTAACTCCAGAGTTGACACAATTAACTATGACACGATTTCCCAGCTCAATGTGTTATTGCTACAATTTTGAGGCTGAAAAGTGCTGCCTTAGAACAAGTCATTCTGATAGTTATTCTGATACCGGATCTTGTGTTTTTCGACTTGTATTTTAAAGAACCCAGAGCAACTTTCTTTTTTTGGGTGCCAAGGTGGGAGTGAGAGGGCGCGATAAGAAGGCTTGACCTTACAAAAAGCTGGTCCAAATGTTAGATTCCCACAACAGCTGCAAATTTCAACTTTGAAAGATGAATTCGAATTGGCAAAACTCAAAGAGCTTGATAATATAAGAATGTTAGCAAAGATGTGTGGAAATAGGTTGAACCATTGGCAATTTGGCAATACCTAGTCAAATTTCAGTATGCCATGGCCTGGGATTGTGCAAGCTCACTTCTAAATATGTCCATGTGTGCCCGAGGGGCTGGGCAAAAGCATACTACTATAGCATTGGACGAACTGGAGACAACCTAAGTACCTACCAATAAGAGAGGTGGGTGAAAAGAAGGTTGCAGCAGATGGAACCCTTCCAGCAAGATCTCAGCTTGCTACTTCACACCCACGGCTTGAGAAACTCTTTCTGATGTTAAGAAGCCTAATGGTTGGAAGCATGGGATAAGACCCAGATTGCCTGCCGTGAGTCTCAGCTCCTTCCTTTACTCACAGTGTGATCTTGGGCAATCACAAGAGATTTATTTCCTCATGTGTATTTAGTGTCCTCATCTATGAAATGGGAGTGATGATAACAGCGCCTTGCCAATGGGGTGGTTATGAACACGAAAGGCACGAATGCAAGGCGATCTCCTAGAATGGTGTACGTCCCACGGTGTTGGCTGGGGAGTATTGCTGTATGGCCTCAGTAAATGTGAGATGGGATGAGAGGAGGATGAGGACGATTTGGCTATGGCTTGGATCTGTCTCAGGTATTCATCGGAAAGATAAAAACAAACAACAACAACAACAACAATAAATAAATAAAGCTCAGAGAAGGGAACTTGGCCCGTTCGGAACTACGTCAAAGATTTGATCCTTACTTACTAGCTGACTTGATGAGCTCACCTTGTAGTCAGGAAAGTGGTTAGAGAAATGTTGGGTCATGGCCTCTGATAGAGGGGAAGGGGTGATAAAGAAATAGGGTCTTTTGCTGGAAACCAGGTTTCAAGGTTCAGCTCAGAGGCATGGTTGTTGATCAGGGGTAAGTATGGTGGCCGTTCACTGACTTGGCCATGGTGAAACTAACAAAAGCTTAACCCCCTGGGGGCAGAGATGGTGTCATGGCAAGCACTTCCATTCCGGCTGCAATGCCAACATCTTTTGTCATCCTGAGAGTCTGAAACGTGGTTCAGGACTTTCCCGCAGTGAGGGAGATGTTGTTATTCCAGTCCCCAGTGAATCTGTTGGATCCAACAGAAATGTTGCTGCCCCCGCGAATGTCCTTGAACTCCAATATCCAAATGTGAGCTTTTTCTCAGTGAACTGGCTGCTGCTCTCTGCAGCCTTGCCTACTGATCCTTGGCGGCCCCCAACGACCGACAAAGGAGATTTCTAGATGTTTGGCAATGAACAATCTCTCTTTACGAGCACGGGGCGGTGAGGAGACGGTGTTTTATTTTGCCGAAATTTGCCCGGGCTTCGTCCTCCGTGATAAATGACAGATCCTTTGGAGTATTAAAGTCCTACTGCACCCCCGGTTCCGGCCCTGAGACCTCTGCTCTGCCATGAAGCAGTTTTCATTTCAGTGGCAGATAGAAGAGTCACGTTCCAAACTGCTGCCGAATAATTCCCAGCATCTGCCGAGATTCCAGAGCGACCACTGTGCCCTGTTTACCAACACAATTAAACCTCGGCCATTCCCAGCTGCGGTACAAATATAATCTTATCTCCTTAATGTCAGCCGATTAAGTCATCGGGGCTGCAAACCGGCAACCAGATATTAATAACCGGCCTAGAAGCGAGCCATTTCAGTGAAGTGGAATATCGTGGCAGGTTCTTAGGCCTTAAGGCAGAAAAGTTCACACCTTCCTGACACCGCTATAAAACACTGCAACATTACAACTTTTCAACCATATCTAAAAGGCCAATTTAGGCTTATTCCCATCCGAGTTTATGGCCATGGTTCAGCAGGTGTAAAACCGGTAATAGCCGCCGTCCGGCTCTGGGTGGATGCCAGCACAGATGTGTTCAGTCAAATGACTAATTGAAAACCTTAGACAAAATCAGCGGCCTGACCATTTTGCCTGCATAATAAAACAGTGCTGATAAAGGCAGCGGAGAAAAAAATCCACCCATCTCATCATCAGTGCCATTAACAATCATGAGTAAAGATGAAAACAACGCATGGTTTATTCTGCAAATGAAGGCATATAACTAGCTCGTTTCCCAGGGGCCCATTACCCTTTTTAATAATACATCAAGAAGCCTGAGCAAACAGTTTGTATGTGCAAACCAAACAGAGCCAACTATTTACAGTTACCGCATACAGAGACAACTCCCAGCACTCTGGATTGAACAAATTTATAAAGGTACATAACATGATAGCTATTAGCAAAATTAAAAGAGAACCATTATAGACTTACAGTCTGCCATGCTCGCTCACCAGCCAAGAAGTAACGCCGACACCAACTTTCAATTCAGAAGGATTCCACCCCCCACCTTTTTTTTTTTTCCTTTCCTCCAAGAGAGCAGCCCGACTTGGACTCAAATTATGTGCATGAATAATAAAATACCATCTAATTAAAAACTGTAGTTAAATATGCAAAAATTAATGGTAATGAGATTGTGTAATGCCTCTGAGTATAGGCACTCCATGAATTACTCACAAGAGCTCCTTTGCTTGACCTAAACAGGGGATAAAGGGACCGTCTTTGAACACTCTTGGTCCTGGCACCCCACAGGGCTCCGTGATATTTCACACATGCTCACAACCAGGGCCTCGAATGGCCAACCTGGGTGGAATGTGGCCCGGCTAAAGCGTTTTCTTCCAGTCCTTGGGGGTAGCAGGAACTGGAAGGCTTTTGGTGGGCATTGTGCGAAAGGCTGGGTGGAGGAGGGGGACCAAGGCAAGGGCTTGTCATCTCAAAGCAACAAGGGGCCTCTTGCAAAATGATGATGGCCAGACAGACTCCTGGTAATAAGAAGCAGGTGGAAAGATCTATTTATGGACTCGTTTCAGGTTGTTTTCCTACAAGCTGTCCAGAGCCGACTTACTTTCCCAGTCACCAACAAGGTTCCGTCCCACCCCGGATGGTACCAAATCATTCTAGGAGAGCATCCCCAGGCTGGCACTGTTGCCTGGGACAAGGGCTGCTACCAGAAATTTCTCCTGAGTGACCAATCTCTTTTTCTCCTGTGCAGTCTCAGAAGACTATGTTGTCAACATAGGCACTGACCACATATTCCTCAGCCCCGTCGCAAGGAGTACACTGGTCTCCTTTCTGCTTTTAAGCCCTCTTGGCGCTTGACCGCACCTTTGGGACTGAGTCAGCTTCCTGAGCGCCTGCCCTGACATTTGTTTTAGACACAGGAGACTAGATCTCACCCATCACTTCTGCTCAGAGCTTCTGAATCTCAACTCCCCCAACCTCTGTCCTCCCATTTCTTCACGGCTGGTGGTTCTGCTGGAGGACAGTTGATGACAAACCAAAGGACAGCACCCTTCAAGAGGAGGATGGGATCTTGGTGTGGTAGACAATTTCAGACTCACTCAATACGATTCCTGCTTTTGCCTTTTCATCTGTTGAAATGGAGTGTGACAGGCTGAGGACTAAGCATTTCGTTGGGGGAGTTATTCCTCCTTCAGATGAGCCGATGGAAAACGTCCCTATCAACACCTTCTGGAACATGCCTGTGTCATCCTGCTTATGATAAGGGTTTCTAGTCAAGTCAGTAGGTATTTGAGCTCATTGATACCTTCTCAACAAGTCTCGACACCGGTGGGTTCATTAGGTATGCAAAAGAATAATTGTGATGTCGGCATGGTGGGAATTTCGTTCCCCGCCAGCCAACCTAAACAATTCTGGGATTTGTATTGTAGCATTTGGGGCCTTGTGAGAAAATGGCGGCCCTCATTTGCCTTTTCTCTTCCCTCTCTTTTTTCAATTTCTCCTGTTGAAAAAGTCTGGATTTCTTCCCTCCTGTCTCACAGGTTCTACTTGACTTTCTCCGCTGGTAGGCACATTTCCATGGTGGAAGCACGGTGGCAAGAATTTCTGGTGTTTGACATGGCAAAGGTACAAAGTTGGACCGGCGAAAATCCTTGGACAAATTAGACTTAGGCTTGGTATCCTAAAAAGGCTGGGTGCCTAATATGTGTGTCCTTTGTTGCTGGATCGATTGACGGACTTGTCATTTACATCTCCCAAACGAAGGGGATCTGAGAATTCTGTTGAGTGCACAATCTCTGATGTCATCCAGCCTGATGTTCATGTCTCAGCTTGGCTGCTTGTTAGTTCCCTCACCGATCTGAGCTTCAATGTACGCATCTATAAATAGAGATCACTGTAACGTCTCCGTTAGAGAGTTCTTGTGTTGATTAAATAATATAGCGTACATAAAGCACTTAGCACAAATCTAAGCTCATAGTAAATAGTCAATACATAATAACTATACTATATAGCAACACCAGACAATGATAAGAATTATCAGAACTGATTTTCCATAAAGTCACTTAAAACAGGATAGGAAAACCAGAGAGAAAAAGTTAGGGATGAGTTGAGAAGCTTTTGGCCAAGGGAAGAAATAGATGTACTGAGAATAAACATAATAATTATCACAACATTATAGTTTTCAAAGTGTTTGATGTACATTATTCAAAGTAATAGTTAAGATACTTTTGATTAAAAAAGTAGGATACTCAATTATCAATGACTTAAAAATTTAGGACATCAGTTGTCCTATATAGCAAGAAGCCCAGCGGTTTCCAAGGTTGAGTATTCAGGAGTTCCTTGATTCCAGGGTTGATTTTCTAGAAAAATCTCTTGGCTTCTCCTCATGGTTTCAAGATGGGTGCCCAGCTCCAGCTTTCTCATGTCCCCATAAAACTTTGTCCAAAAGAAGAAAGGCTCCAGGGCAGGGGATGGGGTTGATTTTCCCCTTACTCATCTCTCATGGAGGAAATCTTTTCCTGGGCTTCCCAGCAGACTTCTCATTATAACTCATTCAGCAAAACTGGGTCACATGTCCATCTGTAAAGCAATCTCAGGAAAAAGAGAATGGGATCATCATATTTGGCATTGACCAATGATGACTCCTTCACTGGGCTCACCTTTTCCAACCACATTGCCATTGGGAAACTGAACAATACAGGACTTCTGCTATCAAGAGAAAAAGTGGGGGATGACTGATAAGTGGGCCACCAAGAATGTCTCCCAAACCCTCCGGAGGCACGTGTTATTACTATCACTTGTCAGATATAGAAACCGAGGCTCAGACAGGTGGAGGGAAATTTTCAAGGCACATGCAAATTCTAAGTGATAGAACCAGACCTAGAAGTCAGTTCTTCAGGCTCCTGATTTAGTGTTCATTTCAATACCTTCAACTGTGAGGTGGGATCACATTTGAAACTCTGAGCTCACTGGCAGACAGAGTGGAAACGCCAAGAAGGTGAACTTTACACAGTTCATCTCAGGGTCGGATCAAAAGGAGCCCTAGAAGTTTATCTGGAAGGAAACGTGTTCCCGGCTAAGTTCTTGGAGGAATTTATTGCATGGAATCCTACATAAGGGACTCAGAAACATAATGGATAATGTAAAAAAAAAGAGAGAGAGAGAGAGAGAGAACTGGCAAAGGCTCTGCCACTATGAAAAAGAGGAGTGTTTTTTAACATTTTTATCTTCTGTTAAGATATACGTGAATGTTGTGCTCTCATGGGTGAACCCAGGTTTTGACTAACCTTACAAAATCTGGCAGAGAAGTTAGTCTCTATAGTAATGGAACAAATCAAGACTAATAATAGTACATTGGGAACAATTACTCAGAACATTTTTTGGCATAGATAAGCCGAGCTTTGGGTTATGTGCAATTCCTGGTACATCCATGACCACATCCTTTCTTCTCCTACTCAAAAAGGCAAATGAGTGAGTGAGACTGTTCTGTGGATTACTTGGAACAGACTCTTACTTGTATTTAAAAGTCAATCACTTGCCAAGCCTCACCGCTCTTATTAGTTGAATTGTTATGCCTTATTCCGTATACTACAGTCGCAAAGGAGACACAGGCCTCCCTGATTCCAGCTCAGTTTTCAGAAGAACAGTGAGCAAATTCACCTCCCTGAGGAGGTGTTTAATTAAAGAGAAAACTCTGACATTTCCTGATGTTTGCCAAGTCCTTGTTCTTTAATATTACCTTAAATAAATTTGTACACTATCTGGACTTTATTCTCCCGGAGAAGGATGGAGGCTCACTTTCTCGCTGGCTAATGTTCAAAAACAGTTCCATCATCACCTGCAATTATTCCTACGTACCCACTCTTCAAGTCAGTATTGCCCTTTTAATCATTCATTTAGAGAGAGGTTGGCCTGCATGGAGAGAGCCACCTGCCGTCACTATGGAGAAGCCATTGATCGCCAGCTCTCTTCGTTGCCTGGGCGAGCCTCTGACCACGTGATCTAGTGATTTGGTTTATGGGTGAGAACAGACACCTTATTTTATTTATTTATTTACTTACTTACTTATTTATTTTTTAATTTATCCTGGTGGGGGCAAAGGGGGGGAGAGAGAGAGAATCTTAAGCAGACTCCATGCCCAGCACAGAGCCCATCATGGGACTCGATCTCACAACCCTGAGATCAAGACCTGAGCTGAAATCAAGAGCCAGAAGCTTAACCGACTGAGCCACTCAGGTGCGTCCAGACACCTTATTTTAAAGAAGTGCCCATGTTTGTGTCTCAGGGAGGAAATAAAGTCCTTTCTACCATAGCAGGACGGCAGCTTGAGTAAAAAGTGTCTTTCACTCTGGTTACGGAAACACAGGGTAATGATTTAAATATTTCTTTAAAAGAATAATGACTATTTCATTTCTGGGAGATGTTCGTGAACAAGTGTAGTGAGATGTATCTTCTTGGGTAAGGGGAGCCCCTTATGTTGAGAAATTTGAAATTTTCATAAAGGCACAAATGCATGAAAGTCAATGGATTGGTGGCAAAGTGAGAAAATACAAGGAACTGTGTCCAGCTATTCTGTAATTATTGAGCGCCTACGGTATGTCTCGTACTTAGCTCCATCTTGAAGGGGGTGTGCCGAGGAATAAGACCTAGTTCTTAGCACTTGCCCCACAGATGGTTCCCAAACTTCAGTGCCTATCAGGGAAGCATAAATGCGTGACACCCACCAGCCAAGGACTGTGGCTAACTCGAGATTCTATACCCCACTTAAAGGGGTGGACCCAACTCATCTTCCATGATGATTTCCATCTGGCAATACCGGCCTGATGTAGCTAGGTCATCGCCATTTTATAAAACGAACTGGAAATTGAAAATTTTGTGTAAATTCTACTTTTCCTTATTACTAGCATTTAATTAAAATAAAAACTGTGAAGGGAAAATAAACCCCCCAAAAAACATGTCCGTTTGCTGTTTTCCCTGAACTGACTTGTGGGTTTGGCAGCGTGAAAAACAGACTCTTAATGGCATTCATTTTCTGTCCATTTTGTCTTGTGAAGAAATTAATTACACTTATGTCAGCCAAAAATACCTTTGGGTCTTTAAATCCTCTTTTTTCCCTCTCTCTTTTTTAAGATGAAAGTATTTCTGCCTAATTGACCAGCATCTGCCATTGTGAGATTCTGGCCCTCGTGAGAGATGCCGAGAGGTGGTATGAGGGCTGTCAGCTCACTTCAACTTGATTTCAGCCATTGCTTGAGAATTACTTTTCTCCCCATCACATGGGAGTGAGCCTAGTGGTTGAAACGTGATGACAGAGGGGAAGGATGAGAGAAAAGAAGAGAGAAACAGAGAGGAAGCAGGACTGCCAGAGGGCTGGGAATGTGCAAACGAAACCAAACTAATTTCCTACTGTTTTCATTCATGGGTTTATTCATTCATAGATATTTCTTGAGCATCTACTATGTGCCAATCTTTATTTTTGGCATAGATGTATTGGGTGAGTGGGGCCAACGCAGACTCCGCCCTCATGAAACTTACATTCCAGCAGGGATACGGAAGGGACGGGATAGGAAGAAATGAATGAGTAGTGTGATTTGAAATGGCTATAACTACTGATGAGTTACATAAGACAGGGTAGTGGGGCCTGACAAAGGGTTATATTAATGGGAGTGGTCAGGGAGGCTTCTCTGAGAAAAAACTTGAGGCCAAACCAGAGCAACTATGAGAAGTCAGCTAGGCACATGAAGATCTGCAGAAAGATGATGGGGGAAACAGGGCAAAAGAACCTGGAATTGAAGACTGGGTCAGTTATTTCCACTTTGGAGTGTGTTTCTGGTCTTTTTGGTTAGTAAAGGGAAAATGTTTCCATTTGGTATTAGTATGTCTTTCTATTAGTAACATCTTTCTAAGATGTTCTCTGCGAGAACAGACCCCAAGCCCAGAACCTTCAGCAAGCCATAGTAACTGACTAACCTTAATGATGTTTTTTATTTGTTCTTTATTTTTATAGTTTTTTTGGCTTTGCAAAAGTGATATAAAATTTCCTTTCTGAATGACCATAGTTAAGTGAAAAGAATGACTCAAATATATAGACAAATATGAATTACACAATAGCATAGAACTTTTCAGAATTAAGACGACCGGGTATATTTTCCCCCTTCTGTTCTTGGGAATCACTCCCAAATATCCAGAAGAATGGGAAACTAAAATACAGTCTCCATCTGTACTGAAACTAGAGGCCATCTGTGATGCTTAGCCATCATATGTTAAAATAGAAAGCTGATGAGAAGCAGTGACCACGCCGAACGAAGATGAGCTGGAACACAGTAGAAATACGCGGGCTCAGTGAAAGCCTGTGTAACTGTACGGTCTGGTCCTCCCTGTGCCCTTTCTTTTCCCAGTTCCCAGAATGAACCATTGGGCTGATAACCCATCCGTTGAAAGTGGAGAGTCCACAATTGTTCTATGGAGAACCCGGAGCCAGAGAAAATACACAGGACTGCGCTAAAAAGCTGGCCATCCACTACACTCTCTCTGGTCCTCAGAACCCCCAGTCAGTTACTTCATGAGGGCTGCATTCCGAAATCTAAACTGGATGCAAAGGATGGAGAGATATTAAAGGAAAACCTCCACCAAGAAAGCCAGGGACCAGACAGGAAATCGGAAGTTAAGAAATTCTGAGGTATCAGAGATAATGCAAGGAATAGAAGAAAATGCCACAATATTATAATTAACATTCACAGAGAGATGAAAAATATATTGCATCCAGGAAGCAAGAACACAGTGCTATAGCTTTTTAAGTTTCAATCAGAGAACAAACAAGAAAGGACTCTATAAATTCCAAGTAGGGTTGGAGAAATAATAAATGCAATCGGAGGATTCGAAGGTACAGTTGACAACATCTCTCAGTAATAAAATAAAAAGAGAAAAAATGGAGAGAGAATATGAAAAAATTATAAGATCTCCTCATGAGGCCTGACATCTGACTATCCAGCCTTCTAGAAAGAACAGAGAGAACACAAAATGGAGGAGTGAAATGTATCAAGGAAATAGGGGCGCCTGGGTGGCTCAGTCGGTTAAGGGTCTGCCTTTGGCTCAGGTCATGATCCCAGGGTCCTGGGATCGAGCCCTGTGTTGGGCTCCCTGCTCAGCAGGGAGTCTGCTTCTCTCTCCCACTGTGTCCTCTCCCTGACTCATGCTTTCTTCCCCTCCGATAAAAAAATAAAAGCTTTAAAAAGTATATATCGAGGAAATATTCCAGGACTGAAGGACATGAATTTTATCATGTGGGTTGAGAGGACCCACCAAGAGGTAAGCACAGGGGATTTTAAAAGTTCCACCTAAGGCTCCATGGTACGTATTTCGGAAAACCAAATAGACCCTAAAAACCTTCTGAGAGGAAAAAGAGTCATATCACACACAAAGGACTGGGAAGTAGAAGGGAATCAGAGTGTTCACACTGGGAGAAAGGAGATAGAGTCTTTAACATACTGAAGAACAAGGAGCTTTCAATCCAGAATTCTATATCCAGCCAACATATCAAGTGTCAAAGTAGACTCAAGACATCTCATGGACGGCATATCTACCTCCCCTGGGTTCCTTCCCGGGCAGTGACCAGAGAATGTACTTCAGCAAAAAAGAGAGTTTGGGATCTGGGAAATAAATCAAACCTGTGAAAGAAGCAAAAAGAATTCCAGGATGAGATAATACTTACAGCCATACACCAGTCCTCAAGGACAACTGGTCTGGATTGAAGGACAGAGGGTTTCAGGAGGAGAGCCTTTAGGAAAAAGAAATTAAACCAGGAGGTGACCTGATATTTTGAACACAGGGATAATTCTATTATGTTATTGGAGGATATGGGAAGAATTTTAAATGGATATTTAAAAAAAAAACAACTAAAAAAATGGGGAAAAAATAGATAATTGATTCCAACAAAAGATGCACTTTCCAACAAGGAAACATAATTATGGCATTCCACTAGGCTCAACAGCAGATGATATTTGCACTGTCATAAAAATGAAAATGTTGGATCCTGCCTTAATTAGAAAATTATATATGGTCCTGCTGGGAAATCTGAGGGAAAGGAAGGAGGGCAGGTGTGTGTTTGAGAGAAAAAAAAGCCAACTTCTTATTTACTGAAGTAGAAAGTCAATATAAAAAGCCTAAAATTAATGAATCAAGAGATAGCTGTATCATCATTTTATCTGTTAGAAGCTTGGAGGTTGATGCCTGAAGAAACCACTAAAAGAATTAAGTTGATGCTTCTGGAGAAGTGGATTGGGGTGAGTAGCCAAAAATATTATCTTTCTGTTATAAAACTTTAAGCATTATTCAACTATTTAAATTATGTACCTTATTATTTTGAAAATGAATAATATGCTTGAAGTAAAAAATATATATATAATATAGGTATTTCACAATGGGGTAGAAGCTTCTCATTGTTCCCTATTGCCATTCTCCCATTTTCCTCTGCAAGAGAGCCCCAATTTTTCACTGGACATTTGTCCACCTAGAATAAAGATCTGGTTATCCAGGGTCCCTTGCAGCTAAATATGGCCGTGTGACTAAGTTCTGGTCAACCATGACAAACAGCAGTAGTATACACAATTTTGAGGTGTGTCCTCAAAGGGAGTGGCTCTGTCTTTTGTGCCCTCCTACCTCCCCCTGGGGCTACAGGAGCCATGATGATTTTGTAATGGCGGCCACACACGGCAGAGCCACAAGACAGAAGGGGCTTGGGTGTCTACTAACACACCATGCCCTGGATTGACTACTTTCAGACTTCCGGAAAATGAGGGAGACATTGCGTTTGTCTTCTTCAAAACCGTTGTTATTTGGGGGCTTTTAAATGCAAACAAATATAAATCCAAATGAGGCATGTGAGGGTGTCACCCATGACA
Organism: Ursus arctos; assembly: GCF_023065955.2. Taxonomy (NCBI): domain Eukaryota; kingdom Metazoa; phylum Chordata; class Mammalia; order Carnivora; family Ursidae; genus Ursus; species Ursus arctos. Next base: position 12,147,079 of record NW_026622863.1, read on the forward strand.
GTGGGGGCATGCAAATAACTGGACCTGGGAAACGCTGACCTGGAGGATGTGAGTAATGGCAGTGAAGAGGGCAAAGCAGCAGAGCAGAGCCCTTTCTTGAGGACCAAGAGGAGTCATGTGAGTGGAAAGGCCCATGCTGTACCATCTGGTAGGTCCCATTCAAGAAGGTGGAATTCAAGAGAATAGCTGCTCACTAACAGTCTGTCAGGGTGACCCACGTCCACAGTGCATTAGGCTCAGTTCTTGCCTTAAGTAGCCTGCAGTCTAGTGGGAACCTGCTGGATAGCCATATAACTCTACTAATGATGGCGGCCCCCATGGGCACGATGCTATCTCTACGAGCCATACACATCCTCTCACTGAGTCCTCAGCCAACCAATCATGTGATGTTGGTGCAATTATTAACGTCCCCATTCCAGAGGACAAAACTAGGATTCTAAGAGGTCGTCCAAGTTCCCAAGGTCATGGGTAGAGTTATTGTCTGGCTTAACTACGAGATCCAAGCTAGATGATAAAAGTGCTGAATTTGAGGTTCAGACAAAGGAAGGGGATGAAATCCTAGCTTGATGGTGAAGCCAGTGTATGAACCGGGCCCTAAAGGTTCTGAAAGGTGAAGCTGAAAACAAGAGGAATTCTAAGCGGTTGGAACAGTGTGAACAAAGGGATGGATGAAGGCTGGAAAACACCAGGCTGGCTTGGGAAACTGGGAGTGGATGAGTCTGGCTGGGGGAGAGAGTGTGGTGACCCCGTGGCAGATGAGGCTGGAAATGCAGGGTGGGCACCAGGTCACAGCGGCCTCCAGTAGAGGCTAGAGGTGTGCACCAGATTCTATAGGACATGTGTGGTTGCCGTGGAAGGTTGCTTTGCTTGCTTGCTTTTTGGTTTTTTTTTTTCTTTATTAAACCCATCGGATACCTGCAATATATTCAACTGAAGAGTGAACGCTCTTCCATGAGCATGTAGGAAGGCCACGGTTCCAGTGGCCACCTTGGCCCCAATCGCATCATGGCCTCTTTTTTTTTTTCATTTAAGATTTTATTCATTTATGAGAGAGAGAAAGCATGAGTGGGGGTAAGGGGTAGGGGCAGAGGGAGAAGCAGACTCCGTGCTGAGCAGGCAGCCCGATGCTGGACTCGATCCCAGGACCCTGAGATCATGACCTGAGCCGAAGGCAGACACTTAACCGACTGAGCCACCCAGGTGCCCCTCATGGCCTCTATCCTTTTGCAGCTCCTGTGCCAAGATGACCATGGGGGCCCCTGGGATGGTTCCATGCCCCTGCCTTAGATTCCATTCTTCTGGGAACTATTTCCAGGAGATTAATGCCCAGATGGTGCAAGGATTCCTCAAACGCATACATAGTCTCAAAATGCTTCGTGTATCATTACCATCTTCTTCGTCGTGGAAGCTTCCCTCCTGTGCATTTTCTTCCAGGTAAGAGGAACAGCGTGAGACCCGGAGCCAGGTTTGGAGAGTGGCTTCATGAACCCGAAATCAGGAAAGGATGGGTCTGGTCCACAGGACATGTCACTCCATGCGACGAGGACCTGACTCTGGAGCAATTTAACCGAAGTATCTTTCCCCTTGTTTGTCACCTTCCATCTGGGCAAAGGCTGCCAGTTGGACAGAGGCTTTCACTGCACTTAAAGAATTAAAAGACGAGCCAGGCAGAAAAGGATGGAACTGGCTCAGAGAGAGATCGGAGCAGCCCTGGGGGCAGGAAGTGAAGCCTTGGGTTCTGTCGATGCCAGACGTGAAGCCTGGACCCGCTGCAGACGGAGAAGGCTCAGATCGGGGCATGCTGAGAACCGGAGACCCCTCCCTGTGGACCCGAGCCCGTCCAAATCCGTCAATGGTTCCCTTTCCTTTAAGATCAAATAAAAAACCTTAGGTCCCTCTACCGTGGGAAGGCCGGCCCCTCACCAGGAGGACAGAGCCCTGTTTCTCTCACTCTGAAGACCTGTGCTGGCTGGCTGCTGTCCCTCGGCCACCTGCCACCGTGCCCCCCCCCCCACCCCGCTCAGCACCATTCCCGTCATCCTCCAATGTGCCATCAGTGCCAAGTCTCTGAATAACCCACCGGAAGTCTCTGGATAACACACTCTTAACATGTGCAAGCCTGGACACACCAAGGGAGGCCCACGTACCAGAAGTCTAAGGGTTTAAAGGATTTAAACAGTCTGCATAATAGAACATTGTGATATGTTCTATCCATCTACCTTGATGAAGAGAACTTGGCCACCATCTCAGAAGACTAGCTTTGAACTCAGGATTCTTAGCTCCTCAGAGTTAGGCCTGCAGCTCACCTCCCCTCTCTCCCGGCCCCAGGCCCCTTGCACATCAGGAGGGGCCTCTCACTCAGGCATGTGGACCTCACATCCCTTCTCTGCCCACAGTCCACACACACAGCCCAGGGCTGGGCGCACTGGGGCACGGTTAACCCTCCAAGAGCAAATCCGAGCAGCCCTGGAAATGGGCTGGCCTGGCGTGGAAGGGAAGTTCTAGCGTCCTGGGTCCAGGAGTCGCGTCCAGACCAGTGGTTGGCCAACCAGGGCCTGTGAGCATGTCTAGCCTACTGCTTGTTTTTTGTGTGATCTGTCAAGCCCAGAGTGTTTTTCCATTTTTAGAGGACTGAAAAAAAAAATCACAAAAGAATAATTTTCTGTGGCTTGTGAAAATGATGGGGAATTCACGTTGCCGTTCCGTAAACAAAGTCTTCTTGGAGTCCAACGATGCTATTCACCTGTGTGTCCTCATTAGCAGCTTTTGGGCTTCTGCGATGGAGCTGAGTATTTGAGACGGAGATCATGACCTGAGCTGAAGGCAGACGCTTAACCGACTGAGCCACCCAGGCGCCCTAGACGCAATTTTTAGATGCACTGGGAAATCAAAACTCTCATTTGACTGGCTTTGTTGTGACATTCGCATTATTGCAGCGGTCTGGAACGGAACCCGCGGTATCCCCGAAGTGTGCCTGTACCTAGAAGTAGAATTCCTGGATGGCACAGTAACTCTGCTTAATTTCTGGAGCAACCACCATCTTGTTTTCCAGAGTGACAGCCCCATGTGACATTCACCATTCCCACCCGGCAGTCAGCCCCACCGTTTAAAACCAAAAAAGCTCTTGGAGGTGCCTGCCTGACAAAAGAGCCACTCATCTTTAAAAAAAATCTAATCTCCCAAGAGCAGTAGTTTTCAACCCTGACTGCACATGAGAATCATCTAGAGAGCTTATAAAAAATAGCATCGGTGTGTGTGTGTGTGTGTGTGTGTGTGTGTGTGTGTGTGTGTTGGGCGGGTGGATGGACCCTGCAGACCAATGAGATCGGAATTCCTGGGGGGTAGAGTCTGGTACAGGTATTCTTTCCATTGGCCTAGGTGGTTCCCCAAAGCAGCCCAGGTCAAGAGCCACTGCCCTTGGACAACCCGCTTGCCCGACAGCCAGCTTTTAAAATAACTCGTCTTTCTCCTCTTGCTACATTTGCCTTTCCAAGGACCCAGCTCCAGGAAGCAATAGACATGTCCCTGGAATCATGAGTGGTGTGGGGCATGGAGGTGGTGACACACAGTTTCCTGGTGTGATAGCGGGTGTGTTGAAGACAGACGCCATCTGGAGTAGAGAGGGCAAGGGCTGGGACCAGGCTGGTCACACCCTGTGCCTTCAGCACCTTTCCCCTTTCGGGGACATCTCTAGGGCCACCCTGTCCCAGACTCTTGGCATCTCTCCCTCTGGGAGTGTCCCTCCCTCCTCCCACCCATCGCACGGGCACTAAGCCTGTGGGGGTGGGGCCGTCCTTTTCATTCCCAGCCGGGTCCAGATTCTGGATCTTCCTTCCTCAAATAGCATTAAAATAACCTTGCGGGTCCAAGTCAGACAAGAGATAGGCAGAAAGGCCCTATTTTGTACACTTTTCCCCTAGAATCGAAATAGGCATTTTTTTTCTGCAAAGGTGATTTCTGGGGTATCGTTCGGTTTGGTTATCTTCTGAGGGAGGCACAAACACCGAGAGAGATTTTAAGCATGGCTTTGTTGAAATATATTGAGGCAGGGCCACGGCGTGTGCTTAAATGATCTAGAATGATGAAGACTGCTTGGGATTTTTTTTTTTTCTCCAAGAGTGGCCCTTGTAGGTTTAATTGTAAAGTGTAATTATTTCAAGACGTCATAATTTGTTGTGTACAATATAAATCAGTAGAACTCCGTGGAATCATGTTTTTAATGTAGACCCCAAATAAAATGTTCTTTTATGACATAGCAGATGTTTCTTAATTCACTAGCGCCATGCATTGGGGTATTAAGATTATTCCTTGGCATTTTATTATGAATAACATACTTGCTCCATCATTAAGTGGGCCATTAAAGACATAAACAAGCTTTTATGCCCTGGTTTTCAACAGCTGCCGGTGGTCTACCAAGTGATAATCCAGCTTTCAGCAAATATTCTTCAGCTCTAAGAAATAAATACATTTAATAGGGCAACCTCGGGTCACTCCACAGCTTCTGGGATCCCGGCTTGGGAAAATTCTTGAAGCTGGAAAAATGGACCGAAGGGCGAGTTGTTTTGAGAGACCGCGTTTCCTTCAGAAAGTGTGTGTGTGTTGGTGAGTGTGGCAGGGGGTGGGGAGTTGGGGGGGGTTCTTTAAAATACATGAAAGATTTAAAAGAAAAAAGAGAGACATGCACGAGAGAGAGGCAGCGTTTCGTAGAGGGTGCAGGAGGCCCTTCCCCTCCCTGATGGAATGGGAAGACACGCTCGCCAGTCCAATAACCTGCACTTTGAAGGAAATCAGCTGAGTCGGTTGTATGCAAGAAACAAAGAGAGGTGAAGATCCGTGTAGGTCACAGGCCCCGTTCAGTCACCGGCGTCGAATTGGAGCGGATGTGACCCCTGTGTGACAATGTTCCCAAGGTGTGCCGAGAGGAGTTTCATGTCTCCAGCTCGGATGGGAGCCAGATAAGCGTTCCCTCTCCCCCACCTTGGACTTCCTAAAGATAACAACTCCGGGCAGCCGGGGAGCAGAGCTAGGGAAAGAGCTGAGATAGGAAATAGCGAGCCTGTATTATCCTTGGCTCGTCCGTTCCTTGCTTCCTGTGCCAAAGGTAGCCCCGAAGGGTGCGAAACTTTACAGTGCTAATGTACACAAGGACATCCTCCTACAAGCAGCTGTTAGGAGAAGAAAAAGGAGCAGGGGTGGGGGGGAGGGGGAGACCTGATGGAAATTTACATGAAGTCTCTGTCACCCTTGCCCGCCACCCCCGCCCCGGAAAGCTTGGGACACTGAATGAAAGAAGGGAAAGGTGGAACTGATTTTCAAGCCTGTTCAATTTCAAATCTATTACAAGAACTCTCATCCAGGGGAAGTGGAAGAAAGAGTTCCAATTTATATAGTGAATCAGGTGGTACGGACCTTCAAGGGACATCACTCCTCAGTCCCCTGGGACACACTGTTTCCATCTTCCCACTCCCAAGGTTAGGGGCCGAAAGACAGTTGCGTGAAATAGTACCACCTTGTCCTAAATACAGCAGAGAATGTCTGTAGGAAGAAGGCCTTTTGTCTTTTGTTCCTTTTCTTTAAATAGTGTTTAGTAATAAATTTTCTTTTCCTTTTTTTTTTTTTTGTGGTTGCTGATGAGGGTTTATTTTCTTTTTGTGTTCTATTTCATTTTGTACTATTGTTCTGGGGCTGGTGAAAACAGGGGAGGGGGGCAGGAGGCAGGAACCACATTGTGAGTGAACTTGGCAACAGGAGAGCTAAGAGGTAACTTTCCCGTCTGGTACAGTATCTGAGGTTTCCAGGGCTCCTGCTTCACCGATTCCACCACGGCCACAATGAAAATATTCCTGTGCCCCAGCAGAACCACGGATGGACCCAGTGTGGCCTCGTCTTTTTTTTTTTTTTTTAAATGTTCACCTGATGGGAAAGTGACGCTCGATACTACTTTTCCATTGTGTTAATTACAAGTGTAATAGGGTTTTATTGTGCCCTCGATGACATCACTTTGGAAACATCATTCAATTGGGTGGCCCGTTTTCCTCTGGATGATTGTACAAAATAAACACGCAAGCCTTCTTTTTATAGCCATCGACTGTGTCTCTAAACACACACACACACACACGCATTTTTAACCACGTCAGAAAGGAAACAGAGCTGCCAACTTCACAGCATTCTACATGAGTTTGAATTAATATTGGTCTATTAAAAAGAGCTGTAATCAGAAGAAAAAACTTCGCCTGGTTTGCACGGCAAATACATTTCACAGTTGTTTTGGACAAATGCCCTCAGTGAATATGTTTAAAGTCATGTACAACAGGACTATATTATCACAAGTAACCATGTTTTAATAAACACTTCATCTTTTTGTATTGCTTTCTTTCCATCACAATAATAGAAATATAACACCATATATCACTGTAAAACACATTTCCACATAAATGCTGATAAGCACAAAATATTTTTCATCATTTACATTTTAACTGTAATAATATATGGCAGGATTAAAGCTGCATCCATCATGTGTCTAACTAACCTTGCTGTAATGAATTTTTAAATGTAATGGTTTCTGTCGCAAAGTAAAATCGTACATAATGTCTAGTGACACAGTATGCCGGTGGATAGGTGGTTTTTAAAATGTAAATGCAACTTCATTTTTAATTAGATTTATAAACTTCGCCACCTCCACTCCTGGCCAGCACCCTCCCCAACCCCTGCAAGATTATTTAAAGCAAGAAATACGGGAGGCAGGAATATGTGAAGCACTGCCAGACAGCTCAGTCCCTGAGTTATTTAAAAATCACTCGCTTGTTGGAAATCCTGTGAATTCGGTGTGCGTGCGTGTGCGTGTTGGAGAAGACTGAAGCACCCGATAGAAACAAAAGCTCACGGAAAATCAGAGTGAGAAAAGCATTCTAGGGCACCTGGCGGGGCTCCGATACTTGGGGGTACCCTCTCTCCACCCAGAGCCCAGGATCGGATTTGAGGGGGTATAGGGGGCACAGGGAGGGGGCTGTGTGCCATGAGGATCTGGGTCAAGGACAAATGCATTCCTCTCTCTCGCTCTCTCTGCTTGAAGTAACAAATAAGCCGACTCACCAGAGAAGAATCATTAAAAATAATTTGCACAAGCTTTCGGTGGTGTGAGCTCTTTTTTGATACAATATTTCCTTCCGTGATTATCACTGCGGACATGTTCCAGCCATATGGAAGCGAGCTGGGCTGGGAGCTTCCTCAATACCTGAGTGGTTAATTAAGAACTCTTGCCCGGCCACAAGAAGCAGGTTTGAAATCCCTCTTCAGTCTCCGACAATGAGTAGCTTTTTTAGCTGCAGAAGTCACCAGGGACAGCCAGAAGCGAGGGTAATTATTTGAGATAACACACAGCTGAAAAGAGTGTGTGTGAGTGCAGAGGGGGGTGGGGGGGGGCGGGGGGAGCGGGGGGAGCGATGTGCAGTTGAAAGAAGGGCAACAGTAGAGAAAAGTCTATAATAAAAAGGTCAACATCTCCTATTTTTCTGTACAGTGTCGACAGTCTGTAATGCCTTTTTAGCATGAATGACAACGGATTCGGTCTTTTTTTTTTTTTTTTCTAAAAAAAGGGAATATCTTATTTTGTATTCAAACTTTGCAATTGTGAGTTCAGGCCTGCCAGTCCAATCTGAATAAGCTATTCTCACTTTATCAGGGTTTGCTGAACTGACTTTGATTGCATTGTTGCAAAATAGCAGTAATTTTTCCATTAACCCGTACAAACCCTCAGCGAGCAGGAGAACAAAGAAATATCAGAGGGATGAAAGCCATGAGCGCCGGGAGGGAAGCCAGGAGTTTCCTAAATGGCTTTCCTATGTGGCTCACGGAACTGCACACACCGGCTTCTCAGGCTGGCTGGGGCTTGTCGGGGATGCCATTTTAGGCTCCCCTTTGGGGTCCCTTGGGGTTTGAGTCTCAGTGGGGCACCTCTCATCCTCTCTGCCAATATCTATTGTTTCCACGATGTTAGCAGGGGCTGGGAAGCAGGGGGCTGGGTTTCCCTCCCTTCAGAGGCACCAGGTTTTATCCTGTATCTTGCCCGTGCCAGGAACCTCAGTCTTCCTCTAGAACCCGACTCAGGAGCGCTCAAAGCCCGTCAGAACCCAAGATGCCCCGAACACCGAGGGGCCTTCCTTTCCCCAAGGAAGACCCCAGTGGGCAAGGGGTGGGGACCCAGTTCCTTTGGCAACGGAAAGTGAGCCAAGAACCCCAAAGTCCTCCTATCTGACACGTTGGTGGTTTCGGCAATCACCCCCACGGGTTCTGGGGCGGCAGGTGCAGCGGATCAATTTCGGGTTTCAAGGTAGCAATGTGAGGCCGTTGTTTTACATGAACGCAGCCGCCCTTGCCTGTCGTTCTAAGGATGGTGGCAAACAGGGTGAGCCGGGGCTCCGGCTCTCTCCTCAGTGCTCGGGGAGGTCCGTTTGGAAGCATCCGACACAGCCGAGATGCTGTGCTCCCGCAGAAAATCCCAAAGCCGGGATGTTGACGGCTATTCAGTGGATCAAAACGGAAATGTGGCTTTTTGGTTCTGTTTTTTAAATTCGAAGTGTCAAGTTCAGCCCATCTTGGGCATGTGGCTCTCTGCTAGGGGGGCCCCCCAGCGAAGAGCTGAGGTCTACAAGGGCTTTGATCTCCCGGCACCCCACACACAACCCCACTCGAGCGGTGGTGACTTCACCAGAAACCCATGCCTCAGCTTTGTTTAGGAACTGTCCAATATATTAATTATCTCCTTTACCTCCGCCGCGTGGTACTGTCACACCGCACACCAGTCTTTAGGAAATAAAAGTGAGCACGTTGAGCCCGCTGTACCCTGCTCCCATAATATCCAGGCCCTGACAACGCCTGAGCTGTCAGATGAGAGGCGGCGTCACTGGAATAAAGGTGGGCAGATGTGTGATAATGAGACAGAAGCGTGCAGATGCTAATAGAACTCACCAGAACAGGCCTGCCTCAGTGAGACGGAGCCAGGTAACAGCTGCCGTGTGTCAGGACGCCCGGATGCTACTTTCTCTTGATTCTCATTTAAGAACTGCTTCGCGTGCGGCTGTCTGTCAGTGAACTTTTCCCTCTCAGGAGCTCCAACCCCTAGGTGATCAGTCACATTTCGACATAACTAGATGTCAAAAGAAGTTTAAGCTGTATGACGGACTGTGATGCCAGCCTCCGGCCTCCGAGGCGGCTTCTTAATGATCCGCCTGGAAACTCGGCGCCTTTTCCTGCGTTTTGTTTTCTTATTAAAATACTGGCTAAGTCTTTGTCAATATCCATGTCAGCAACTGTGAGCTCAAGACAATATTATCCTAAGCATAATTTAATTTTAAATGTGCAGCTCAGACCCGAGCTGGCCGGAGAGCGGGAGGTTGGTGCTGAGCAAACAGGAGGTTCCCTCCGAGTGGCCCACTGGAGCGTCCTTCATTCAAATGAGGTTGTCGTTTGGGTATTTGGTGTCAGTCCCAGGTGGGACACTGGCAATCAGAGGGGGGGAAAGCCGGGGCTGGGTCACGGTGGGTGTCACCCTGGACTGTGCCTCCCGGATCTACAGTGTGGTGGCAGGGCCGAGGGGACTAGATGGGACCCATGAGCTAGTGATCGCAACCCACAAAAGGCAGGAAACAGACATAACCCGGGAGCTCCGTCATCTCGGATGCCCGCGAAACCTTCAGATGGGCTTGTGAACTTTATCAGGTCCTTATTAGTCTCCGTGAGCCGTGGGCTCCCGCGGGCGGCATGCCTGGTGACGAGCTGGAGGGGCATCTGGGGGGTGGGGGGCAGGTGTAGGTGACACACGCTGCCACGGACGCAGCGAAGCCCCCCAGCTCTTGCCCTTCTGCGTGAGGCAGGCGTCTCTGGGAGCGTTTAATTGGGTTGGGTCAATTTGTTCTCCAAATATGTTCATCTTCTCCCACCACTGTTTACATTTCCATTGGGAAAATAAATACTCATGTCGCTTCTGCCTGCTCTATTTTCTCAGAGATTTTAATCCCGATTCCTCACGAAAGGTTTACACACACACACACACCCTTCAACCCTGGTGTGAAGGCATCACAGTTCATAAAATGCTTTTGTTCTCCTCTTCAGACAGGGCAAGGATGTGCTATGGAAACCTAATGCTGCGTTGACATAATGAAGCGTTTGGACTAATCTCACGTTTCTCAATCAGAGAACCAGCCAGTCTCATCCGGAATGTTCTAAGCTGCCCGCCACCCCGCACCCCCACCCACTGCCTCCCTCCCCCCCCCCCAATAGAGTTCTTCCCTAAACCTTTCACACACGGGCTGTTATGCACTCATACGCTCTCCCATAAAACAAGACTCCCCCCCACCCCCGCCCAGATTCTGATATTTAGTGGCTGGAAGCTCATTAGTACTTGGCTGCTCTACCCTGGAGTTTTAAATTTTTAAGCAGCTAGGACTCGTCTAAAAGGTCTTAACCTTATAATTTGGAATAACTTAGAGATCACGCATCCGAAGTGTGAGTTATTTGAAAAAAAAAAAAAAGATGTTCCTTCTCCTTCCCCAGCCATTGATTGGCTTCCTCTTCCAGGCAGGGGAGGCACTACTAAATCAGGTGATGGAGAACGCTCATTTATGACTCTGCAGTAAAACACAGCAATTATGAGACATTTCCTAACGTGGATTGATCTTGCCTGAAAAGAAGGCCCAGGGTGTCAGAAGCAAGGTTAGAGGCAGCAGCGATGAACAGAAGTGGGGAGGAGGAGGAGGAGGACCACAGAGACAAGGTCCTAGATGGACTAACACCTGTGCTGGAGTATCTGTCCCCTTGCACCGTAGCCTCCCCGCCAAGTGCGACAACATGCACCTCCGGAATTCTGACTGCGTTGGTCGCTCTGCTGAGTGAGGTACTAGGGTGGAAAGCACATCATCGTCTGAATTCAGGCCAATGAGCTGTTTAATTCTGGTCCAGTTGCTTAACCTCTCTGGGCTTCAGACCTTTTCCCACTCTGAAGCAGTAAGAGAATCTGCCCTTGCTTGATATGAACATGAAAGGCGATCCCATAAGTACATTATCCAACATAGAGCTGGGGACACACGAGCTAACAACAAAAACGCCCCCGTTCCGGCACGGGAGGGAAGGCGCATACATGGGTACAACCTAGCCCCAGAGCTCTAGACTGGAAAGTTCTCGGGGTTCCCGTGGAGAAAGAGACCCACACAAATAGAGCTGGTGATAATATGCAAGGAGCCAACACCAGGAGATGCTTTTCCTTTTCTTTCTGCTGCTCCGGGCTCCTGCTACACTGACTCAACTTTGTCTAAAAATTATCTAAGGACCACCTAATGTGTGTCGATGCCACACATGTCAGATGTGTCAGCCTCTTCCAGTAATGACTCTGTGACATAAACAGTAAGGAAGAAATATTACAATTACCGAGGGGCGCCCAAGCCCCACATGCATTTTCATGAGGGGTCTTGGTGAACGGCAGCGGGAGCTCTGTAATCAGCTCCCCCTGCCAGCAGAGCCGGCCAGAGGAAGCTCTCATCCCCCCAAAGACAATTAAAATGAGTTAAATGAATTAAAAAGGCCCTTCCCAGTTGAAGTACAGTCAGAGGTTAGAAACAGTAGTATTTGGATTTATGGAAACTCCACGGCTGCCAAGCCTTCGGAATTGTGGCTCACGGGGGAGTCATTTCAGTGGGGACCTAAATAACTTATGAAATTGGAGGCAATATGCATAATTTTAAATTTCTGGGAGGCAGTTTTCATGTCCCCATTTATTCTGGCTCTTGAGGTCAATAGGAATATCTTTTGACCTAAAATCAAATTGAGAGGGGGTGGGGGGCAGTGGGGGGTGGGGAGGCTGCCTTGTTGTCATGAACACAAGGGGACAGCTGAACAGGAATTTCCCCTCTTCCGAGACAATGGGAAGACTAGGCCCGGACACTGGTGAGCTGAGGGAGGAAGCATGCTCTGAGTCTCGTTTCACCACTCACCAGCTGTGATCTCTTGCAAGAGGCTCAGCCCACTCTGTGCCTCAGCTTCCCCATCTGCAAAATGGGCTTGTTTCTACCTCGCAGGGTGGTCTTGACAATGAAGTGCTTAGCGGATTGTCTGACACAGTTGGCTGTGGATAAGATCACCCCCGTCTCAGCAAGACAGTAAGTGAAAACCATGGAGGTGTGAGTCAATGGGGTCCCAGGGCCTGCTCCCCAAACGTTCCCGAGCACCAGATGCTGACAAGCCACAGGAGGCCACGGGAGACTATTAGCCGGTGTTCCTGCCATTGTCCCAAATGTCCTGGTCACCTGCACGTCCGGTTCTGGTCTCCCTGACCCCGGCCACATGCCGTCGATTTCATAAGAAATTCTATCGAGATTTCTGTCTGCTGCATAAGAAGAACGCCTCCTGCTTCCTCCGCCAGTCCCCTCCCACCCCCTCCCGGGGTCCCCAAAGTCCCCAAGTGCGTGTATGCGCTTGCCCATTACATGCACAAACTCCATCAGAAAGCATTTGTCTACACCCTCTTTATTCACTTTCAAAGGGTTAAACAGCCTATTTACTGGGCTGTCAACAACCCGAGGCCCAAATCGTAAAGAAAGCCCCGTCCAGTTTTGTGCAGCCCAGAGCCTCGTCTTTGCTGGCCTGTTCTTGTTACTGTCATGTAATATCCATGACAATCGTGTTGGGCATTTTTTTTTTTAGGGGCTCTGTGGGGCTCAATCGGAGGGGCCACTTTAAGCCAGGAGAGGCCTTTATTTACGTGGATTTGAAAGAGCCTTGAGAAGGTCCTTCCCCTCAGAACTCCCTTCCGCAGGTCACCGTGGTTTCAAAAGGATTTAAATGGGGAGGCTGCAATCAGTACTTCCATCACGTTCTAATAGACTGACATGAGCATTTGTGCCTGAAAGACAGGGGAAAAAGTGATGCAGATTTTCCCTAAACTGGACTGACGCACAAAGCAGGGAGAGTAACCGAGCGCTCACACCCTCCTTTGCACTTGTGACCGGCGCCGCACAAAGAGAGCCGTGGGAAGCTGCCCAGGAGCCGGGCCGGGCCATTTCCATGGGCCATATGGAAATTTTGTTTTGTGTACAGAGAAAGTGTCTGATAACAGTGACCTTAACTGCCATATGTGGGCAGTGAATAGGCCAGAGGAAACCACTCCACAATCTGACCCTCAACATATGGACCAGCGGCCCAAGGAGACCTTCATTTACCATCTCGCTGGCAACCCGGGGGATTTCATTAGATTTGTTAATGAATTGTTCTATTGACTTATATCTGAGCTTGCCTCATTAGAGGAGAAGAACACAATTTTTATCTCTGTTTTCGTGAAGGGACCAGAGAGTTCCCTCCTTTGTGGGGCGGCGGGTAATCTGCGGGGCTGTCATCAGCTTTGAACTAATTTATTGTGTCAGTTAAGAAGGCCCTTCCGCTCTTGTTGAGGCTCGAGCCCCACTCCAAGCCTCTTCAAATCAATGTTTTCCTTGTGAGCGGGATGTTTCCTCGGCTCCTGCTTGGCTTACAAATAACCAAACAAGCTGTCGGCCCGGTGTGGTGCGTTGTCGGGGTGCCGGCAGCGAGCTGAGGCCGTGAGTCCCCCCACAGCATCACCTAGCAGAAACGGGCTTCGCGAGGCGACACCACGCTTTGCGGCCAGGTGGCCCATTCACCTGCCCCACCCACCGCCGGCCACTGTACCCTGTCTCTCTGCACCATCCCTGCCTCGCCTCAATACGCCCTCAAAAGAGCTTCCCGTTGGAACATCCCAACATCGAGACCACCCCCCCTTCTGCCCTGCCAAGTTTGGAATCGTACAAATCTCCCCATATCCGAGCCTTATTAATAATGGCTCGGTTGTTTGGGCTTCTCAACGCGGGAAATCTTGGGTTTTAAAGCAGTAAGAGCTATCAATTAACATATTATTAGGGGTAAACCAATAAAGAACCCATTATGGCTAATAGAGAGTGTGGAATCACGAGGAATTAGCAAAATGAGATTCAATAAAATGGAAACCATAAAGATAAGCTTCTGAAGATTGGATCTGGCTTTTTGAGCTTAAGTCTCAAATAAACAAATGAGTGATACCCACCCAAGCTTCCCATTGGTTCCTCTCTCCCAAGCCGGCCAAGGACTGGCAGAACTTGGTAAGTTGGAATGGGGAAGAAAGTTCGCCAACACTGCAACTCGGAGGTGGTTTCTCCCATGGGGGGAGGAAGGGAGCACGAATGCAGGTTAATTCTTAACATGCACCCAAGTAGGGCTAGGAGTCCCCCATCATAGGATGTGGCACAGAAGTCCCCAGGCCTGTGCACTGGCCCCTCTGGCCCTTGCCCTTAGCACGTGAAGAACCAACAAGTTGGAAAAAGCAGGAAACCTCGTGTCACAGAGCAAACCTGGGACTCCCCTAGGTCCCACAGCAGCAGCAGTGTTGGGCGGGGATGCCGAGATGTTGCAAATTAGAGGTATCTGCTGGCAGATGTGGCGTGAGGGGTGGCTGGGGTCACTGTCCATCGTCGCCTGAGTCTGACGACGGAAACTAGGTTCTCCAGCTTAGTTTTGTCTTCTTGTAACACCTCATGGCATTGCCGAGACTCCCGTGCTACTGTTGCAAGCTCATTAGGACTGTTGGTACCCATGGAAGGCTCAGGGAAAGAGAAACTCCCACGGTGGGAGAGAAAGGCTTCAGAACCTTTGTTCTGGGCAAGGAGAGTGTTCCTGGAACAAGGGGGACTATAAGATCTAAAAAATTATATGAGAATTGGGTCCAGGGGGGTTATAAGAGAGTTACATAAGCTAGAAGAGTATAAGCAAGTACTTGGCTACATTTTACCAAACATACTGTTTTTATCAAGACAGGCTCACTGGGGGGGGGTGCCTGGCTGGCTCTGTCGGAAGAGCGTGCGACTCGTGATTTCGGGGCGTGAGTTGGAGCCCCACGTTGGGTGTAGAGATTACGTAAATAAATGCATCAACTTTAAAAAGAAAAAGAGAAGTTCAGTGGGTTGTTGGCCCTGAGTTCACACATGCTTGAGGTTGACTGTTGCCCTTATAACCGAAACTCCACTTGGCCGGTGTAAAATTCATCCTCTCTCTCAGAACGTTGTCGATGTCACTACGGTGCCTTTTGTCATAGTCATTTGTTACCCTTTCGCTTCTTGACTGGCTACATTTCATCCCTGAACTGTTTTATTTAATAAGTTTTTTTTTCAAAGAGGACTAGCGGTGCTATATGCTTTGTCATGTATATGTCATGATATGTTTTATGTTTGAAAAGTTTTCCCTATTGCTTTTATGCTTGTGTGACAACTTGACTGGGTACAGTTTACTTGGGTCACACATTCTTTTCTTTGGAACTCTGTAGACACGCCCCAGTCTTTTCCGGCTGTGAATCCCCCTCATTGGGATGACTTCTGCTTCCTGGGTGCCTGAAGAAATAGGTCTTTCCCCCTGGAGCTCAAGAACTTGACCAGGGAATGTCACAGTGTCACGTGTTCTCCATCAGTATTTCCTAGAACTCAGTATTTTCAAGTGTACCTTTGTGAACTGGATTCAGTTCTTTCTTCATTTCAAGGAAATCTTGCGCTATTGTATCTTTGACTTTTTTGGTTCCCTTTGTGGGATTCCCTAATTCAGGGTCACTAATTAGCATTATCTTGCGTAGATCCAATAGGCTTTTAATCCACTAATGGCTAACATCAGCTCTCAGCTGGTTATCTCCCCCATACGCTCAGACTAGACACACCTCAAAGGAAAAAAAAAATCTTATTTATCTTCATTTCCTCAGAGCCCAGTACACGAGCAACTATGGAAGAGACCCACAAGCAACCTTGTCAGTTCGAGTTTAAACTTTATTTGAAGAGAAGGCAACAGTCATTGGAGGTTTTCGATGAGGAGGGCAGTGGTTGACATGGCGTTACATAGCTTCAAAGTGGGGTGGTTTACAGGGTAAGATAGATGTTCCTAATGAATGGTGGTGGTATCTGGTGGGGGCCAGAGATGCTGGTTTTGTAGGAAAAGAAGATGTGGTGTAGAAACATGAACATTTTGGACTCCCCTGAGAAGAAAATTCATACCAGTACCTTGGCCAAGAGAGCAGGTGGCTTATGGAAATGGTTCTTGGCCTTTGGTTCTAGAAAAATAACTGGAAAGTTCTTTAGGAGCCTTTCCTTTTAGGGTTCTTTTTCTTCTTAGATGTGTAATTATCAGTTAATTTCCAACACTAAACTCCTCAAAAGGTTGGCATGTTAAATTAAAAAAAATAATTTGGGCGGGACGCCTGGGTGGCTCAGTCAGTTGAGCGTCTGACTCTTGGTTTTGGCTCAGGTCGTGACCTCATGGGTCATGAGATTAAGCCCCACATTGGTTTCTGCGCTCAGGGAGGAGTCTGCTTGAAGGTGCAATCCCTCCACCCTTCCCCCCACTCTCGCAATGTTCTCTCTTTCTCTAAAATAAATAGATAAATTTTAAAAAATAATAATTTTTCACCCATCAGAATCCCGTCTGGAAAGAGATGGCACATGCAAAGGGTTTGAGGGCATGGCTTAGGGGATCACAACGGATGCAGGGGCACCAGCAGGAAGGGGCTACCTCTCCTAGGCCTAAAAGGGCAAGGACAGAGAATGATGCTATGGAACCAGGTGAGAAATGTGACCATGGAAGTGGGTCTCCACTGAGATGCTGTGCCCTAGGGCAGAGTGCTACACCCCTTGACCCCTGTATTGACCAGGACTAGTGAGACCAAAGCCAGGAATGGCATCGCTCCTCTTTCTCTGCTCCATCTTGCCCCCTCCTCCCTCCCACAGGCCAAGCTCAACTAGAGGCCAGAGGTGAGAAAGCCCAAGTGACGCAGTCATTCATAGAGGTCAGCCTCCCAAATCCAGAACAGCAGGGAGAAGGGCAGAATGTGGAGCTGGAGGGGCCCAATCTTCCCCAAGGAGACCACCTCTCTCCCAATAAAATAAATCAAATAATAAAATAAATCAGATGAAATTCCATTTTCTCTTATTAGATTGGCAGGGATGAAAATGTTTGGAAACAGTATTGGTGAGGATGTGCAGAGAAAAAGTTTCCTTTGCACATCTGTTCATTGAAAAGTAATTCGGAACCACGTCTACGTAGGGCAATTGGACAGCATCTACCAAAATTACAAGCGAGCACACCCTTTGACAGAGAAATCCCCCCTGCAGGAATCCATCCCACAGCTATGTTCAAACGTGTGTACGATGCTACGTACACAGGGCGATTCATCACCGTATTGTTTGTAATAGCAGAATGTCAGAGAAAACCCCAGCATCCGTCACTAGAGCCTGGTCGAATAAATTGTGGTTCACATACACCATGGAATACTACGCAGCCATGAAAGAAGAAGAAGAAGACTCTTTCTATAATTTATTAAGTGAGAAAAGCAAGATGGTATCGTGTGTACTAAAGGGCAGGGAGGGGACAGATAGAGCTACTTGGTCTCCTTCGGACCACAGATACACAAGAAATGAAGGACCAAGGCTGGGTCAGGCAAAGGGATTGTGTGGCGGGGGTTGTGGGGGGCGTTGGGGGTTGGTGCAGAAGGAGGTTCTCTCTGTGTGACTTTCAGGTTTTGGTTCTGAATACATTTTGCCTCTTCAAAAAAAAATGACTAAATTAATATTTTTTAAAAATCCTATTTAAAAGCCTAGACTTGACCATCTATGGACAGCAAGACATTGTATTAAAAACGTCATGTGCCAAGTGGAGGAGCTCAGGGTGCTAGGCCTTCTGGATTGGAACTGTCAGGAGCAATGGGCTCCCCCAAAAGCCCCCACTTGAGAGCCCCTGCCCAGTGCGTGAGGCTCTCTGAATCAGTGAAGTAACGGGCAGGACCAGACCACCTTCCCCCGGAAGCTTGCTTGCTTGCTTTCTTTCTTGCTTTCTTTCTTTCTTTTTTTTTTTTTTTTAAGATTTTATTTATTTGACAGAGAGAGAGAGAGACAGACAGCGAGAGAGGGAACACAGCAGGGGGAGTGGCAGAGGAAGAAGCTGGCTCACAGTGGAGGAGCCTGACGTGGGGCTCGATCCCAGAACGCCGGGATCACGCCCTGAGCCGAAGGCAGACGCTTAACGACTGAGCCACCCAGGCCCCCCCCCCCCCCCCCCCGCGAAGCTTTCTGACCTAGAGTACAACAGAAACAGCTACTCCCCGGCCCAACCCTCTCCCCGAGGATGTGTGTCACCGGTAAGGGGCGGTGGAGAAGATGGGAAGAACCTCTGGGGGCTGCCATTGGGACCCGGCCTCTGCCTTGTCTCCCCTTCGTGCTCAGCGGCCTCAGCCTCTCTCCTGTTTCATGTGGCCAGGTCCATGAGCCGCTGTTTCTATTACAACAGCTTCAATCCCTCCCCGCCGCTGACCTCCAGGGCTGCAATCTCCTTATCTCTGGATAAGGAAGGACTGATAGTGCGTGTCATCACGGTAGCAAACATGAGAATACTTGTCTTTTGCCGATTTCATATCCACTTTTATCGCACTCCTCCATCTCCTGCCTTTCCACACCCACGTCCCCTTGCCGGAAGCTCTCACACGGTTGCTGGAGAACAGAAGCTCCAGCCCGAGGGCCAACACCAAAAGCAACATGATAGGCAAGACTGAATAACCAAGACTGGGGTGCTCACTCTGCCCCAGTCAGCACTGCCTCCTTGCTGCCCTTCGAGCCCACCGAGCGGGCTTCTGCTATGGTGCCCTTTGCCCCTGTTGTCTCCTCTTGGAATACTCTCGCCATGGACAACAATATGGCGCCCTCTGCCACCTACTTCCGGCCTCTGCTTAAATGTGTCCGTCTCAGTGAGGGCTGCCCTCACCACCCTAAAATCCCACATTGGCAGTCTCTACGGCACCACTAGCTTCATGTAGCTCTATAGATCTGATCACCACCTAACATGAACTATATTTCACTTCTTTAGTCAGTAAATTGTCTGTACGTTATCTAGAATGTGAACCTTGCATTTGTAGGGATTTTGCCCCGTTTTGTTCACTGATGAATCCTTGGCACCTAGAAGAGTGCCTGGCACATTTCCCTGCTCGGCATTTGTTGAATGACTAAATAAATGAGTTATAGCCCTTAATCTCGGTTTTATTTTGTTTTGTTTTGTTTTTTGGGGGGGTTTTTTGGTCTGTTTATTTTTGTATCTCACCCAGTGGCCTAAGAGCTCCTTCCCCTGTTATAACTGTAGCACCTACCACAATGCCGGGGGGTTGCTTGATAAGTGTGTGTGTGTGTGTGTGTGTGTGTGTGTGTGTAAATGAATCATTGAAGGCTCTTTCATGCACACTTTCAAGCCCAGGTGATTTCTGTTCTGAGGATACAGAATGGACATTGGCCACACTCCAACACTCAAAGGTTATTGAGGGTCCTTTGCTGATACTTCTTCTATTTGATTCTCTTATTTTTAGTTTACCAGACACAGTTTGGTTCCAGACATGTGAATGAGATGATGAGCACAGTTCTAGAAACTGGAGAATCATGGGCAGCACCTAGATAAAGGAAGAATATCTGGAACATTGACCTCAGGGACCAATCTCTTTGCTTTCAGGTTGTGATGCTGAGTTTTTGTTTTTTGTTTTTGTTTTTTTAGAAAAAAAACAGTTGCTATGATGGATGTCACTCCTATGAGAAAGAGAAGCCCCCATTTGTTGATTGTGTACCTTTCAGCAGGAACTGCACTGGGCACTTAATTACAATCATTGATTTGAACTTCACGGCAGCCCCACAGACGGGTACTATTTTTATACTGAGTTTTCGGAAAAGGTAACTGAGCTTTGGAGAGATAGAACTAACTTGCTCAAAGCCCTAGAGCTAGAAAGGGGTGGAACTGAGATTTAAATCCAAGCCTGAGATCTGCAAACCTACTACTTCGTCTACAATTCCCCTCTGCCATCGTCCTGTTTGTCCTAAGATGCTATATTCATTGGAGTAAGCTAGCTGCTGTAACAAGTCCCCAGACTTCGGTGATGTAATACAATAACTGTTTATTTCTCATTCATGACATAGTTCCCCAAAATACCTGCTCTGTGTGTGTGTGCATGTGTGTGTGCGTGTGAGGGTGTGTGTGTGTGTTGTGTGTGTGTGTAAGCTTACACTCTGCTCCATACAGTCATGCAGGGATTCAGGCTCCTTCCACCTACTGAACTCTAGAGCCCATCCCTTGAACCCTAGAGTCTTCCCCCCGGACACGCTTCCTGTGTCCAGTAGGTGGGGGAGCCAAGTGTGAGCAGAGGTGACAGCACACAGGACGGGGTGCTGAGAAGCCAGGCCTGGGCAAGTGGAGTTCATCATCTCTGAGCACCTTTCTTTGGCCAGCACTCATCATATGGCTGCACCCAACTGCCAAGGAGACTGGAAAATATAGTCTAACTGTGTGCCCAGGAGAAACAAAATTTGGGATTTGGTGAACACAGGGTAACCTCTGCCACAGGAGAGAGAGGGTGGAGTATTCCGGAACTGAGATATACAGCCAGGTTTTTGTTTTCTGTGTCACTAAAACAACAACAACAACAACAACAACACCAAACAGCAGGGCTATGAGTCAACCAGAGTAGCAGATAATTAAACAACCATGTATCCAGCAGAATCTCACCTGATCTGAATTCTCCATTCATGTGTCATTTCGGTTAATGTGATATTTTGGTTAAATGAGGGCTAGGCAAGAAGTCTGTTGGTTTCAAATCTTATTGCTGAAAATCTTTCCAAGATGTGGTGTTTCATGTTCCCGCCTCAGGAAGTTCGATGCGGTAAATTCAGCGAATATTTTCTCAGTGACTGAGAATCTCCCAGGGCTTCTGGGTTGCCATTCTGAATAAACATCAGTCTTCAGGACACAGGCTTGGGTGTGTAAGAGAGAGCTGATATGAATCAGCAGTGATCGGAAAACGTCGTCTTTGATTTTTTTTGCTCCTAACTGCTGTTTTTATTTCATTTTTCTGATTGCCAAAAACCACTCCTGGTCATTGTGGATAAATACAGAAAGATAAAAATTACAGAACAAAATAACTTCTAATTTTATGACCTAGAAATAGCCACTATTAACATTTTCTGTTATATTTGCTTCATTTTTCTTTCTCCCTTTCTTTCTGCATTTATATGTATATAAGTGAATTAATAGTATAAATGCAGTTTTACATCTTGTAATTTATCTTATTATTAATTACATGAGAATTTTCCCTTGCCATTAATACTGCTTTGAAAATATCATTTTATACCCATCCTAATATTCCACTATAAGTAACTGTGATATTCCCAGATCTTTCTCTGCAACTCGGCAAATCTTTTTTTCATTCAATATTACTAATAGCATTCCTAGAAGTGGCATTATCAGGCCAGTGGACATAAACATTTTTATGTTTGGTACCCTGAAAAGCATGGAGAATCTTATAATCTTTATTCATTTGCCAAGTGAAAAATTGGATTTTATCGATTTTCATTTACATTTTTTGATTAGCAAAATGACTTATGTTTATTAGTCATTTGCATTCTCTACACCTAATCTATTCCTACCCTATATTTTCCATTGACTTGATTTTTTTATTGATTTTTATGATCTGTTTATTCATTAAAAATAATATTTTAGTCATTCTTATGGAAAATATTTTCCCATTTGTTTTAAAATTACTGTTATCAGCTTATTAACTTGTCATTTATCTTTTTTTTCTCTCCAGTGAATGGTGAAGGAACAAGTTTCTGGTTAATTGAGAATTCTAATTAGTTGACTTCTGGTTGATTTAACAATCACGATTTGGGGAAGGGGGTTAAATCGGGGATATGCTGCAAAGTTATATTACATTTTCAAATGAAAAATGAAACTGGAAGGGAACGTGAACTGGTTTCCTTTCTCCTCTCCTGTTCAATAGCCATTAATATCTTCTCTATCTTGAGGGCAATGTTATTTCTTGGGGTTGAACATAAAGTAAGTAGAAAGCATTGAGATCAACAGAGCTATAAATAACCCTTTTTTGTTAAGGTCAATAAAAAATCAGCATGAATTTCTAAAGACAGTAGTGTTTAAATAGCCCCCTACCTCCCCAAATCCCCCAAATCCTTGATAAGTAAAAACAGAACATTTATAAAGCATCCGTCTCTGATCCCAATTCCTAAGGCCCAGCCTCAGTTAGCTTTTGCAGGCATAGTTTTCAGACACACCGTTTCCAACCGGGAACTTCTGAGACAGTATAACATTACCCAACACGTAATAAAGTATATTAAGCTAGTCTATACTAGCTCCTTAGAGTGTTCATAAATGCTACATTAATTAGGGATTCCAAAGCAAATACATTTGAGAATTTCAGGGTTAAACAAAGTTAAATAGGTTTCTTTATTGTAGGACTTATCAGGGCCTTTGATGGGCTAATATATGTACCAATCCTTAAGATTGGACGTTTCACATTCCCAAGTTGATTTGGTCACAGAGCCCCTTTTTAAGGAATATCCTTTGAGAATAGACTTAGAGTAGTCTTTGAAAAACATGTTACTTTCACCCAAAACAATAATTCTAATTGTGTATTTCTGGGGCATTGTAACCAGCCGATGAGAAGGCATTTGGTGGCATACATAAATAAATAAGGTGCTCACTCGTTGTCAAAACCTTTTTCTGATTATCTTCTCAAATAATCTCCACAACAACTGCATGAGCGAGGTACTAAATCAGTAATGAGGGCTCTACGGTTAGTGCCTGAGAGGTCTACACTTGAATCGTGATTCCACATAACCTGTGTGACCATAGGTGACTTACTTAACCTCTCTGTGCCTCAGCTCAGATAGCAGATATTCATGGAGTGGCCATGAATATTAGAAGAAATAACATTTCCACTGCACTTAGAATAGTATCTAGCATATCTTACATATTCTTTTCATTTTAGCTATTTTTATTCCCATCTTATAGCTGAATAAGCTGGGGCTCAGAGAGGTTAATGAACCTGAACAATATCGTAATGACAATAAGAGGAAAAGGTTGGCTTTGAACACAGATGGCTTGACTTTAGAATGTTGTCATTTAACATTATACTCACTATGCTCTGTTTCTGTGAACAGCTTGGCATCCTCACACTTCTTTCCATATAGTCTGGGTATACATAGACCATGTCTTGTCCAGCGGGGTAGGGAAGGGCCAGCTACCCCACAAAATTCTTCCTCCCTCTTTTATAGAGTAGAGTTCTTGAAGTGGGGCGGCTGCCATGCCCAGGACTACACTTCCCAGGATCCCTTGCAACTAGTTGCTGCCATGTGACTAGTTCTCACCAATCAAGTGCATCACTTCTGAGATGGGCCTTTAAGTGAATGGGTGCCCTCCTCTCGCATTTGCCAAATGCATGCAGATTACTGTGAAGCCCCAGGGGATGGTGGAATCATAAGACAGAAGGAGCCTGGGTCTCTAAAAATCACTACTTGCAGGAAAAATACTCTCTGGCCACGTTCACCTGAGCTCCATATATAGGTGAGCCAAAAATAAACGTCTACTGCATTAAGTGATTGAAATGTGGGGGTTTCTCTGTTACAGCAGCTAGCAAAACATCTCTTTCCTAGAGCACAGTGTAAATATGAGTATTCTATTCAAGTCTCTCCCAATATTCCTCTGGGCAGACTCAGCCCCTTGCATTCTCATGGAATTATGTTCTAGTTGGATCCTTTTATGATAGCTCTGTGTTAGTCCCAAAACACGGACGCTAACGGGGATGACGTTGAGGATAGGGATGGAGGCTTGGTTGACGAATGACCTTGCCTTTGGGAAACCTTTGGGGGGGCAAGGGGGAAGAGAAAGCAGTTTGGGGGTGAGGGGAGGACACTGGGCTAGCAGGCATTTGGAGATGCTTCTGTTGCCTTCTGAGTCTCTGGAGCACATTTTTAGTTTGTCAGCAAATGTTCACTGCCAAAGTAATGAGGGGCATGAATAAGGAAAGGAGCACCAAACAGCCCAGCATAAAAGCCAACAGTGGCCGTAACATGGCATTTGCCATATATGGCGTTGCCAGAGTTGGAAGAAACACTTTTCCCCATACAAAAGATATAACTATATATCTTCTGATTTTATGGGCTGCAGATTACTCTAATTATCATAAAAAATTACTACCGCTAATAAAAATTCTATTATAAGTTACTTATAGTAATCTCCAGGGTTCTACACTTAGCCAAGAAAGGGTCGTAATTACATTACACTGCAGGGAGTTTGTTGCTCAAAACTCCCGACACACTAGCCGTGTCTTTTCACACACCTTAACGGCCCGCCAGCCCCCTCGCTGCTTCTCCCACCTCCTCCCCGGTTTTTGGTCAAAGGTCTCCTTGTTGTTTTCATTCTGCAGGATGTGGTCGGAGCCTAGAATAATGACCCATCTTGGACACAAATGACGCAAATGAACTTTTAGAGTTACAAACGTCTGGGTGGATTTGTTGTCCCCCGGGGCCTCCGGAATGTCAATGGGAGGATGTAATAGAAGGGAGACCCGACAACCCCCACCCAAGGGGAAACGTGCTTTGCAAAATTGGTGGAAGCTACTGGGTGTTCATGCGAAACACAATGCTGAGTTTTTTGTTTGACAAGACAACAATTGGTATTTTCCCTTTTATAACTACTATTTTTTTTGGAATCGTCATCTGTGAGGGTTGATGACTCTTCGGTGACCTTACAAAGTCTTGCCAATGATACCAATTCTAACTGGTAATTTCATGGCCCTCCCTCATTCCTCTGCCTTTGAATTAAATATCAAAATAAGTGCTCTCTCGCACTCCCTGAATGACGAAGTAGTAAATAAGCTTGAGACTTAAGCTAAAGTTGGAACAGTGGTCATCCTCCGAAATAGGGTTTCTAGTGCTTCTACAAAGGGGTGAATCAGCATTTTAATGAACGGGCCCAGAAAATGAAATAGCCCGTTTGAGCTGCTTTAAAATAAGCAACTTATTTCAGCAATGACTTGTGGCACATTAATTGCTATCAGTAAGGGGGAAAGTATGTCTCGGACTTTTCCTGGCTCGGTTTAAAGAGACACCCTGGGGCTGGGCTGTGGAAGGAGGTCCTGAGCGAGGATGCCTGTGGTAAGCCCGGGTGTGGGGTGAGCACAGAGAGCTTCTTAGTCAGGGGGCCCCAAATAGTACTTAACCACAGCCTGGCCTCCTGGTAGAGGGGCAGAGGACAAAAATCATTACATACTGAGATTTTATCTCAGATGTACTTGTTCGGATTTTAATAAATGAGAAAGGAGGTTAATGGGGAGTTTTGCTATTTTTCATGCTTCTCCAGACCATCCCGAGTTTATTTCTAGTTGGAAGAAAAGCAGATTGGCTTGGAAGAAAGCTACATATGTTCTGTTTCCTCCACTAGAACGTAGATCTCATGAGGACAGGAATTTTGTTTCATGCCTTAAAGCGTCTCGAATGACCGGAGTAAGCAGAGTTGTGATGAGGGGTGTGGTTAATAAATGCTGTCAGATAAATGAATAAATGAAGGACCTATCAGAAATTTGAATACAGAAATAGACCAAGAAGGATGACTGGGTATCTTCTTTAATACACCCTGGATTCTATAGGATCGTGCACTTTTATTTCTCTGACCTAGTCTACATACCAACTTCATCCACTAATTCAAGGTGCTGGTGGGAGCCACATGGCTGCTTAGAACATTGAGGGCCAAGCCTGAGAGGAACGGGGCCAAAGGAAAATTGTCTTCCCCCATGAATAAGGGTACCAACTCCAGCCAGTCGTGGAAATGGTCTCCTGTGGCACCATTCCTCCCGTAGGCGGCCCAGCCCCATGGAAAGAGAAGGCACGTTGGCGCTGGAACACCAGGATTTGAACTTCTCTGCCATTTATGGGCTATGTGACCTTGGGTAAGTCGCTTAGCTCCCTTGAGCTTCCAATTCTTCATCTGTAAAACAGGATAAATATCTCCACTCCCCAGCATGGTGTCAGACAGAATGAAGTTCCTAGTAAGTCTTGCCCTTCCTTCTCTATTCAGAAATGCTTCTCTCCCTTCCTGCTGTCATTCCGCCTATACCATATCTCACTCCAGCCCAAGTTCATGATCATCCCAAGCCACACCTTGCTGTTCATTTCGCTTCCCAAGTTTGCGGGTACCTCGTATGCAAATCATTTCTCTGTTTTCAGAGCCTAGTGTGGCCAGTGTGAGCACAGTATACACCTCCTGAAAGGAGGCAGGGCATGGCACAGAGGTTAGCCACTGGGTTTTTGGTCCAGATTCCCCTCCTCCTAATTGAATGGCTTCAGCTAAGTCACATCACTTGTGGGTGTCTCGGTTTTTTCATCTGAGAAATGGGGATTTCAAGAGAAACTTCCTTAAAGGATATACACGCCATGTGCCCAGCCCCTCGCCGTTGGTCAACAGTGGTAGCCAAGCAGAAAAATGAATACAATAAAAAAATTCCCCCTGGAATTTGGAAAGGGGAGAGCACCAGTGGCATTTCTCCCTCTCTCATCCTCCACTCCTCATTTGTCCTTGGAAGGGCAAGAAGTAAGATGTCAACCTGGCAAAGAGCGTGCTTTTAGTAGCAACATCTGACTCCCCGGTGAGCTGCCCCGCACACATGTTGGGAGCTGTTTCAAGGCCTGTTGGGGAGTGAGGCTACTGATGAGGTGTGGGGCTCTTGAGATGTCATTTCTGACAGCCCAGCTTTGATTTGGAGTGAAATGGAAGCAATTTCATCAGCTTAAGCTCAGAAAGCTCTGGAACAAATGCCTTAGTTCAGTTATCTGTTGCTGTGGAACAAATCAGCCCCTAATTTGGAGGCTTACAACAGCCTTTTGCTGCTGATGATACCGTGGATTGGCAATTTGAGCAGGTCTCAGCTCCACAGGAATGGCTCATTTCTGCTTCTCATGGAGCTGGCTGGAGTGGCTTGACCGGGACTGGAGGATCCATGAAGGTCTTGTTCATGGGAGGGCACCTTGGTTCTCCTCTGTGTGATTTCTCTCCCAACATTCACATGAGCTAGACTGAGCAAGAATGTTCCAGAAGGAGACACGGAAGTTGCCAGGTCTCTGAAGGCCCAACCTCAAGTGTTGAACAGTGTCACCCCTGACACATTCTAAAGGTCAGAGAAAGTTTCAGGGCCATCCAGATCCAAGAAGAGGGGAAGCAGCCTCCACCTCTTGATGGGAGAGGTGGCTCACTTGTACCATAAAAGGGCATTCAGGATCAGAGGAATTGTTGTAGCCAGTCATCAAAAATAAGGTCATCTGAATCAGGTCTCGATGCAGATAAAACTCCTCAGGAGAAGTCCTTATGGAATGGGTAAGTACAAGGACAAGTTACCTGCACTCCTCCACCCAATGAATAATGGTGAAACATGGGCAGAATAACTCCCATAGATACTTCCTTTCAAAAAAAGGGGGGGGGCAGACCCTGGGCTGGCTCAGTTGGTAGAACATGTGACTCTTGATCTCATGGTCATGAGTTCAAACCCCACACTGGGCGTAGAGCTTACTTAATAAACAAAACAAAATAAACATTAAAGATGCTCACTGATTTAAAAAAAAAAAAGAGGAAAACATGGAGGATAATCAAATTCCTTGACAAAAAAAATTAAAATTATATTAAAAAAAAAAGGGGAGAGAGAGAAGAATAGGAAACACTCACTGGTCCATAGCAATTCTGAAATCCGACTGGGCACCCATCGCCAGGCCCTGTCTTCTGTTGGCATGGAACACTAGCTCATAGTGCTCTTCTCTCTAGAAGCTTCCTACTTCTGTTTTCTTCCCAGCTTTCCCCTCCACTCTCTGCAGTCTTGGCTCTTTCCTCTGAGAAGCCCTTCTTTTTACATAAAAATTGGCTCATATTTGTAGCTGAATTTGTCACGCTACATGCCTACTGCTTATCAAAAGTTGGGGAACCAGAAGCTTCTTTTCATTTTGAGTGGTTCAGCTCCCTCTTGATGTGAGCTGGCAGTGTGTTTACCAGTAAAATGCTCTTAAAAACTCTGTAGGTTCTGGGGCGCCTGGGTGGCTCAGTTGGTTAAGCGTCTGCTTTTGGCTCAGGTCACGATCTGGGATCAAGCCCTGTGTTGGGCTTCCTGCTCAGCAGGGCGTCTGCTTCTCCCTCTGCCTCTGCCCCTTTCCTTCCTCCCTGCTCATGTTTTCTCTCTGTCTCTCAAATAAATAAATAAATAAATAAATAAATAAATAAATAAAACCTTAAAAACAAACAAACCACCAAAAAACAACACTGCAGTTTCTCTAGAACTGTGAGGGTTTTGATATCATCATCCAAAAGCCTTTTACATAATTCTTTCTGAGACTCACTTTAGGACAACATCCCTACAATTCTTGGGTTTTGTCTACCTAAGAGGGTTTACGAAGTTTAAATAGTTTTAAACCTTTCTGAGGCAGTAACAAGGGTCTTAAGGATCTGATTTGTGCCCTGAAGTTAGTCCTTATTTTGAGAACATTTTTTGCCAGATTGGGAGACTCTTTTGGGCCTGCTATATTCTCTCTAAATTCACTTGAAAACTGACTAGCTCCTTCTATAGCTCTCTTTTCTCCTACTTTACCATAAAAAAGCTATAAGAAGCCAAGTTGGCACTTCTAACATTCTTCCTGGGGGCCTCCTTTTTAGTCAGATTCACAGTGTTTCAGTTCTCTTGTGATAGTAACAAGCTGTATCAAAATAGTCACTAAAAGCAACAACCACCACTCGCCCTTACCAGATTAGCTAGAGAGCTCAACCCCGTTCCATGTGGTATCATCCCAAGCAGCTCGGGTGAAGCAGGAGGTCCCAGGCTTAAGTACGTAGCCCTGGCTATGTTCCAAGAAAGCAAAAGTAGAAGATTTCAGGTTTGTTAAGATGTAAGCTCAGACTGGCACAGCCTCACCTCTACCGCATTCCCTTGGTCAAAGCAAGTCACGGGGCCAGTCCTGATTCAGGGGGAGAGAAAGGAGACTCCATCTCTTGTTAAGTGGAGAAGCGCATGGATGCAGGTATGGGAAAGACTACTTGGCTGCCATCTTGGCTTCATCCCCTCTCCGACTACAGGCAGCCCTCCATCTTTAGTAGCTTCCCTTGCATGTGCTGGCAAGACTGTGAGCCCAGCTGACACGCAGCAGACCCTTAGTACACATCCTGAAATGAATCAGTGGAGTGAATAAGTACACAAGGGAAAGCACGAATGAACGCGTGAATGGATGCGTGCGTAAAAAATCAATATATGAGTCGACGAATGAGTGAATGAATGGTCTGAAAAGCCCCTTGAGAATAGAACAGCAAAACATCCCCCATTTGCAGAAACTATGAGGTGCCATCTCTTCTCTAGAAACTAGGAGCAATCATTCCAGGCAGCCGGGCCCTTTCAGATTCCCCTCACCTGGCTCTCCTTCTCCCACTCTAGAAATGGGGGTGTGGGGTGCTCATTGGAAAAGGCTGACTAGGGGAAGTACCTTTCCACCTTCTCAATTTGGCAAGGCTGACTCTAGACAAGACTGGTAGCAGGCCTCACAAACCCAAATACCCCGATTGCCAAGCAGATAATATAAATGAGTGGAGTGGACCGTGTGGCCATCACATGGGTGTTCCTAGTCTTGCGATATGGACTGAAGACCCCACGTCTCCAGAATTTCACATTTCCCGAGATACATGGGAAATCCAAGTTTGTTTGTTTGTTTGTTTTTAGAGAGGGAGAGAATGCGAGCAGGGGGTGCTGAGGGAGAGAGAGAGAAGTTTTTTTTAAGACTTTACTTATTGATTTTTGAGAGAGAGAGAGTGAGAGAGAGAGAGAGCATGCAAATGCAAGTGAGAGGAGGGGCAGAGGGAGAGAGAGAGTCTCAAGCAGGGCCGATCTCATGACCTTGAGATCATGACCTGAGCCAAAACCAAGAGTCAGACTCTTGAACCAACTGAGCCACCCACATGCCCCGAAATCCAGGTTTCTATATGAAATCTTTCTGTTTTCCAATCTTGGTGACGGTCTTGCTCAGGAGAGGTGAAGTTAGGTGATGGCAACAAAGAAACCCCAAACAGTGCTTTGAAATAATGAAAATGCAGTCTCTCTCACACTGCGTGTCATCGGCAGTAAGCTGCGGGCTGAGCTCCGTGTCCTCTTCACTCAGGGACCCCGGATGAGGATAACGCTCTCTCGCTCTCTCCCTGCCCTTTCCCTCTGCATCGCTCTCTGTGTGTGGAAACACTATGAGTCACTCTCTGGTTCTTGATCCATCTGCCGGAAGGGATAGGTGCTACGTCTGCTCACATGGCGTTGCTCAGAGCAAGTCACGTGGCCACCCCTAATGCTGCAAGGTCACAGAAGGGTGGCCTTACATGTGCCAACAACAAGAACGGGGAGTTTGGGGTGACCTAATGACCACCATTGCGACTAACACATTTTTTGAAAACACCATTCAGACCAGAGCTGGGCAATAAGATCTCAGTGTCTGAGTTTGGGTGGGGAAAGTGAGATGTGTATGGGTACCACCTCCAGCACTTTCTGTGTCCTCTGTGCCCCTTCCATTGCCCTCTGACCTCCGTGGCTCAGGATACCTCAATTGGAAGCAGCTATAGAGTGGTTCATGGTTTCCGAACCATGGCACTATAGCGCAATTCTTCGTCGTGGAGGCTGTCCACACATTAGAAGATGTTTAACAGGATCCCTGGCCTCTCCCCACTAGATGCCAATAGCACCTCCCCTCCCAGTTGTGACAATGAAAAAAATGCCTCCAAACATTGCCCGATGTCCCCTGGTTGTGATCCACCATGACAGCGGAAGGACCACTGGGCTTCGAGATTTTAGACGGGTCTGGAGCCTCACCTTGCCCACATCTCCTGGAATCCCACAACAACATGCTTAGCAAGGGTCAATGATCTCATCTGTCAAGTAGGGGGAACCCTTAGTAATCTCCCTCCATGAATAAGATTTTGTGAAGATAGAATGAGAGTTGAAATACCAAGAGCCTGTATAACCGGTCCTAGTAGGGTTTCGAGACCTGTTTATTAGGGTCTCACCCAGGTACAGCTCCATGCCCAAGGCCTTTCCCTCAGACAGAAATTATTTGGGGGCTCTGCCAGCTATCAGCGGTCAATAACAACACCTACCATCATATTTATTACTGTTGCCGTATTATCCAGTGCCTAAAACATGCCCGACAGCATGCTGCCATTTATATCACTATCTCAAGTAATACTCACAACAGCCGCCAAAGGGAGGTATACTTGTCCCTCTTTTGTGGTGAAGCTTCAGGAAGGTGGAGAGACCTGTCCCAAGCTAGGAGGTGGGAGGGAAACCCAGATCCAATATTCCTCCAGGATGACGTCTCTTTCTGCATAGTAAGAGTGTCAAGAGTATGCTGCTGCCTTGAGAGAACAGACGAGGAGGTGGGAGGGTTTGTGGAGGGTCTGGAACACCTGCTTGGTGCTGGTCATGGACGCAGCTGCTCCCTAGCCTGGGCCCTGCTCATGATGACCACCGTACCAATGATCGCCTCTGTTGACTAGGCGCTCACTATGCGAAGAGCCGCGCCCATGAGGGATCTCATCCAATCCTCACAAGCAGGTTAGGGGGCCAGGACGGCTATTGTCCCATTTTACGGAGGAGAACCCAGAGGCCCAGACTCTTGTCTCACAGTAAGGGAGAGGTGGGGCCAGGGTTCCAGCCCAGCTCTGTGAGGCTCAGGGCCCTTCTTTATATTCGCACCCAGTCGTCACCTTGGCAACGTCCCAGCCACCCCATTTGTCACAGGCCCGCTCTGCCTCCCTTCCCCGGCACCCGCCTGAGGTAAATTCCAGGACCATTCTTTTGGGCCTGCTCTGGCACCGGACTGCAGCCTCAACCCCCACCCTCTCCTCCCTGCAGACAATGCTTTGGATTCTCCGGATGTTTTATTTCTTGTTCCGCAAGCCCCATGGTGGCCCAGGAGGTGGCTGTCAGGCACGTGATCGAGGTGTCAGGTAGAATTACAACGCTCATTCACTAAAAATTAATGGCGGCGGGCGGTCACCCCGCCCTGGCTGGGCCTCGTCTCCTGGGCAGTCAGCACACAGCCCAGTCTACACCCTCCCCCCACCCAGCGAGGGCTCACACTGCCACTGAGGGAAAATAACTGTCCGACGCCCGTTAGGAAGGAAGGAACTCTGGGCCTGGTGGCCGGCTTGGGCGATGAATGCGTTTCCTCGGCGCACGGATAAACAGTTTATAGTTCTCAAATCCTGTGTTTGATTTTCACATCTGCACTCACTCTTGAGCTTGGCACTGAAAGGCAGCCAACTGTGCCCTTCGAGGGGCAGCTGAAACCCGAAATCAACTTGCCCCCCCAGCCCCCTCTACCATGGCCTCAGCCACAGGGCTGAATTCTTGTGTTGTCACTATATTGGGATGTGTTTTCACTCAGGGAGTTCAGGTTGTTCCAAAAGGGAGATTTCTAGTTCTCGCTTCATCAGAGACTCCCTGAGGGCCTACTGGGTGCCAAGCGACTTCCCACTGGGGTCCCACGAAGGCATGGTTGGTGGGGTGGGAAGTCTGGTTGGGCGTGGATGGCCACATCACCCCATGGGTGGCTGGGCAGGAGGCCAGGCTGCTCCGAAAGATGCTTTTCCAGATCATAGGTTCCCAAGTAAAACTCGTGGTGATGTTTATTTTATTTAAGTATACTTTTCAAAGCATAGGAAAGGAATAGTTTTCAGATAACCAAATCTAGAAGGTGTGTGGTGGGTTTCCATAAGGGTTTTTTTGTTTGTTTGTCAACTGATTTTTTAAATTAAGACTTTATATATCTGTCTCCATATAAAGTCTATGTAGCTCTTTTGGTTCCCAGCCACATTGCGAGGAAGATACAGAGAATTTCCATGTACCTCGTGCCCCAACACGTGGCAGAGCCTCATGCATTACCAACATCTGTCACCAGGATGGGACATTTGTTACAAGTGATGAAGCTACAGCGACACATCCTTATCACCCGGAGTCCATAGGTTCCATGAGGATTCACTCTTGGTGTTGTGTAATCCATGGGTTGGACAAATGTGTAAGGACATGTATCCATCATTATGGTATCATACAGAGTATCTTCACTGCCTTAAAACTCCTCTGGGCTCTGCCTATCCTTCCCTCCCTTCCCACCAAACCCTACCCAGCACTGATCTTTCCACGGTCACCATAGTTTTACTCTTCTTGAATGCCATACAAATGAATCACGCAGTAGGTGTCTTTTCCAGATGGCCTCCTTTCCCTTCATAATATGCATCTAATTCCTCCATGTCTTTTCCTGGCTTGATAGCAGATTGATTGTTAGCACTGAATAATATTGCACGTGTCAGAGTTTATTTACCCTTTCACCTAACTGAGGAACATCTTGGTTGCTTCCAAGTTTTGGCAATTATGCATAAAGCTGTTATAAACATCCACATGTAGGTTCTGCGTGGACGTAGTTTTCAAGCAACTTTGGGTAAAAACCAAGCATTGCAATTGCCAGGCCATATGGTGAGAGGATGTTTAGTTTGATAAGAAACAGCCACATTGTCTTCCATAGTGGCTGCACCATTTTTACTCCCAGCAGCGACAACTGAGAGTTCCTGTTGCTCCACCCACCCACCCAGCATTTGGTGGTGTCAGCGATCCAGATTTTGGTCATTCTAATTCATGGGTGTGTAGCAGTATCTCTTTGTTTTAATTTACATTTCCCTGATGACTTACAATGTGGAGCATCCTTTTATATGTTTATTTGCTGTCTGTATATTTCTTTGCTCAAGCATCCTTAAGATCTTTGGCCCATTTTTTAAATTCAGTTGTTTGTGTTTAGTCTAAGAATTGGCGGTTTGACCTTGAGCAAATGTTTGCCCCTCAGTTCCCCCAACTGTACAATGGGAGCAAGGGTAGGTCAGTGCGTTTGTTTGTTTGTTTTCCTTGCAAGAACTCTTATTTTGCAAACAAAATTGTACTTGGAAACCCAATATCTTAAACAGTCGAAAAGGTACAGCTCTGGGGGGAGAGCTGGGACCCCAATCTTTGAAAGCCTGCTCATTCCTCAGAATGTCCAGAGAAATCTGGGACTTAATTACAGTATGTAACATGATTTCTGAGCTTTCCTCCAGATCTGGTTTGGAGAGGTGCAAATGACACAGAGAATAAGGAATTGAGACCTTTAATTTGTTCTTGAGGAAAATGGTGTGAAATCTCCGTGCTGAAAGTTCCACCCCATCCAAAGTGGCTTGAAAGGAGGATTTTACTCATTCCTAGAATTGAAGGAAGTCAGGGAAGCCCAGGCAGACTGAACAACTGGACCACGCAAGGGGCAGAAACACATCTGTTCCCCAGGACTTTCTCATGTCTTGAATTCTGATAATGCCCATTCTCTTTCTCTATGTGCCTTTTTCTAGATGTGGTGGGAAATGGCCATCCCCAGAGACAGTCTCACTGTCTTTCCTGCTCTTATCTTTAAAATGCCAAGGAGGGTCTCTGCTGGGTCTACTTTCAGCCAAGTGCCCATTTCTGGACCTAACAACCAGGATCCGTACGGTAAGGTCATACAGCTAAATGATTCCCCCATGTGGTAAAGGAAGAATTTCCCAATGGAAATGGAGGGGTAATTGGGCACACGAAACAATTAGGTGTCCATGGCCCTTGTCTGGGGCTTCGAAACACTGTGGCCCACAAATTCTCAGCCTTCTGTATGCATAAGAATACTGGGTGGGATGGGGTGCCTGGGTGGCACAGCGGTTAAGCGTCTGCCTTCGGCTCAGGGCGTGATCCCGGAGTTCTGGGATCGAGCCCCACATCAGGCTCTTCCGCTATGAGCCTGCTTCTTCCTCTCCCACTCCCCCTGCTTGTGTTCCCTCTCTCGCTGGCTGCCTCTCTCTCTGTCGAATAAATAAATAAAATCTTTAAAAAAAAAAAAAAAAGAAGAATACTGGGTGGGGGGGGAGCGGAGGGTTTAAGATCTGGACTCTTGGGTCATAACCCTAGAGGGTTTTACTTCAGTAGGTCTAATATAGGGCCCAGGACTCATCATTTTTATAATAAGCTGAGTGCATTCAATCTCACTGATCCTCAGACTACAACTAGAACAAGGTAGCAGTGGAGACATCTCAACTTTTCTTATGCTGAAAAAAAGGGTTTATGCTGCAGCTAATCCTTACCCATCCAGAAACAGAAAGGAGGGTAAGCTCGAGTCAGCGTCCAGAGACCCAGGTTGGGCATTGGTATCTTTCATGCCACCAAATGTCTAAGTCGTAAATATGACTGCTGCCCAACTCCTTGAGAGGGACACATTTCTGGAAGCTCTAGGAGAGGCTGATGAAGAAGTTGGTGACATCCAAAGGGAGAAGAAAGAAGAAACAACAGGGCCCTGGGCCTCCCTGTGTGAATCTGAGAAGGAAGCCCTGAAGGAGGAGAAGGTTATGCCCGTGAACCAAGGACACTGGCCCTGCGGTTTGGGACCAAAGGATCAAGGGGTGGGCTGTCTTTACAAATGGAAGATAAGCAACCTACTATGTGTCCAGGGAGCAAAGAGGAGCCCTTCGGTGGAGAAGGTTGATGGCAGGTAAAGAGGGCAGATGGAGCACGAATTCACAGGAATGGCCACTGGTAGATTCATGTTTGGGGTTTTTGCTTTTATTTTTGTTTTTTCCTGGTTTACAAGGAGGCTCAGAGACTTTTTGCCGAGATCTCTTACTGTGCAGCACTGGCACTATTGAAGCCAGTTTCAAGCCACACGAGAGTCTAATCAGGGAAACAGAACTCCTCTCAGGTGGCTCAGTCAGGGGGATTTTTTTTTTAATTGAGATATAACTGACATATAACATTGTATTCATTTTATGTATATAACATGATAATATATATATATCATTATATATGCAAATTAACATCCCTCGCCACACATAGTTCTACATTTTCTTTCTTGTGATGGAAACTTTGAAGACCTATTATCTTAGCAACATTCAAATATAAATAGGGTATTGTAAATTATAGTCACCATGCTGTGTATGACATCCCCAGGACTTACTTATCTTAAAACTGTAAGTTTGTACTTCTGCCCGTCTTCACTGATTTTGTTTATTATCCCCCCCGCTATGCTTCTCACCCCCATGTCTTGGCAACTACCATTTTGTTCCTTGTATCTATGAATGCTTTTTTCTTTCTTTCTCTCTCTTTTTTTTTTAAGATTCCACATAAAGTGAAATCATACAGTATTTGTCTTTCTCTGATTGACTTATTTCACTTAACATAATGCCCTCAAGATCTACCCATGTTGTTACAAATGGCAGGATTTCCTTTTTACGGCTGAATAATAGTCCATGGTGTATATATACCACATTTTCTTTATCCATTCACCCCTTCATGGACACTCAGGTTGTTTCCACGTCTTGACTATTGTAAATAATTCCTCAGGGCACCTGGAGGTGCAGAGATCTCTCTGAGATTATGAGTTCATTTCCTTCAGGTATATTTCCAGAAATGGAATTTCTGGGTCATTCGGTAGCTCCATTTTTATTTTTATTTATTTTTTGAGGAAACCTCGTACTGTTTCCCAGGGAGTCTGTACCAATGGACATTCCCACCAACAGGGCATGAGGGTTCCCTTTTCTCCACATCCTCTCCAACACTTAACCTTTTGTCTTTTGGATGCTAGCCATTCTAACAGGTATGAGATGATATCTCATTGTGGTTTTGATCTGCATTTCCCCAAGGGTTAGTGATGTTGGGCACCTTTTCCTATACCTGTTGGTCACCTGTGTGCCTTCTTAGGGGCATTTAACACAGTGAACCAAAGTTGTTGGAAGAGCTGTAAGAGTCAACAGGGAAAGCAGGGCAACCTAGATATTAACACCAGGAGGAAGTTGCTCCTACTCTTGGCACAGGAGGCCGTGCCCCTCGGCCACCCAGAGGGAGCTGGGGCCAGAGGGGATGTGCTTCCCAGGAGGAACAGAACCATGGCAGGACAGCTGTCCCGCAGGGGCTGAGCCAAGCTGGAGACGGAGTCACAGAGAGGCCCCCTGAAGCAGGAAGGCAGGGAGAGATACCGCGACCTCTCTCTTCCTGTGGCTCTCCACCTCCTGCGCCTCCCATTGGCCGCTATTCCTGGAAACTACCCAACAGCCCGGCGTGACTCAGCCTCCGCCCCACAGCTCAGAGCAGAGCAAGAATGGAGAATGGGTGAGACAGCGCATGGGGGAATGTGTGGTGACCCACACATCACGTCCTCACTAATTATCTACAACTCTTCCACCCTAGCATGAGGTACCGGATCTTGAGATTCCATTTGTTCCGTTTTTAAGTATATCTGTTTTTAAGAGTATTCGGGCTACTTGTGACTCCCCTTGGTCAACTGTGGTTGTATAAACCCTGTATAATCTGTGCTCCTACGTGTTTGCCCTGCTTGCGAAAGAAAGGTTATTTCCTAGATCTGGGAGGGCTTGGTAAGCTGCTTCATCTCCAACGTGATTCGTATCTTCAAGACCTCTAGCGATAAAGGGCAGAGACTGGCTCACGGGCATCTGCCATGGGCTGACCTGGCCACCAGCTTGTCTTTTTTCTGCCTTTCCAAGAAAAGAGAATCAACAAAGAAAAATTCCAAGAGTCCTTCTCTGGTCCCCCCTTTAAAATTTCAGGGGCGCCTGGGTGCCTCTGTCGGTTAAGCATCCGACTTTCGATTTTGGCTCAGGTCAGGATCTCAGGGTTGAGGGATGGAGCCCCACACTGGGCTCCAACACTCAGTAGGGGGTCTGCTCAAGATTCTCTCTCTCTCTCCCCCGCCCCCCGCCACTCATGCACACATGCTCTCTCTCTCTCTAAAAACAAATAAATATATCTTTAAGAAAAACTTCAACTTCCCACCATTCAGATATTCCTATCCTTCGGCCCTACTATATTACTTTTTTCTTTAGGGCTCATCATTATTTGAATTACCGTACGTTTTACTTGTCTTATGTGCTGATTATATTTTATTGCATTTTATTTATTATTTGTCTTCTCAACTAGAATATGAGCTCCTTGAAGGCAGAACTTTTGACTTTTTTCATTGCTATGGCCCCAGTGTCTAGAGAGTGTCTAGTACACACCAAGGTACTCAACAAATAATTGTCCAATTAGTGAATGAACTGACTGGAGAGGACTCTGGTTTATTGGATCCTAGCTACGGGTTACCACGGTCAACAGTTTCTTGTTAGCAAACACCACGTCCCAGGCCAACGTCTGTATTTACGAATGAAGGGGACGGGTCGTGAATGAAGGGGACAGGTCGCGAATGAAGGGGATGGGTCGCGAATGGGAGCAGTGGCCTGACAAGGTAATCTGCTTCTGTTCCTCGAAGTTCATTTTGCCTAATTCTGGCCACATTAGATGGGATAGAGACCTTCCTGGTCATGCCGTGATCTTATTCTCCACAATTATCCTGCTCGGGTACACTTACAGCCTGACTCCTGAGTCTAAAATTCGTCAATGGAAGGACGCTGCATGGTGGTACCCATTCTCTTGTGAAAGGTCATGCATCTTTTTTCAGTAGATTAACTTTTTATCTCTTAATGGTGTTAAGGAAAAGGTCAAAACATCTAACGGATGGGATGTGGAAGGCTTCCAGTGAAGGAGATCAATGTTTCCAACATCAATCTAACTCCAGAAAGTTCTTAATGATCATGGATGCAGTTCATGGGACACAGCAATTGAAATGAGAGCTTATCGTGGTAGCAAAAATAAAACTTGTATAAAGCAGCAGGTTAGAAGTCTCCTCCGGAAAGCTATGAGCTCCTTGGGCGTCTGCGCTGTGGGATCAAGTTTGTAAGCCCAGATGGCTCTTACAACGAAGTGAAAAATCCCCATGCCTTGTTAGCAGCTGAACAGTGTTCTTTGTTAGACCTAGCCCGTTGCACATAACCTGAGGACAAATGGGCAAATCAGGACAACTGAGTTTGTAAAGGGTGACTCAGGTGTCTTAAAGGAGTCAGGACTGGGGGAGGGAGGGTAGGCAGCCAGATGCTCAGGAACGGAGGCACTTTGCTTGGATAGGGAGCTTAGGTGACAGACAGGAAGGCTAGGAGACCTCCCGCCACCCCCAGAGACTGTTGCTCCCCACAGAGAACACATGCCCTCTCTGAGCAGGGGAGGAAAGACCCAGGGGGCTGAGGGTGAGCACCGTAGGGCTGCCATTTATTTGTCTTATTATTTGCTTAATGCCTGTCTCCCCAATAGACTATAAGTTCCGTGAGGGCAGGACCTATGTCTAGTATAGGGCCAAATTGTGGAAGGAGTTCAATAGATTGTTCTGGAATAAATAAATGTGGGGTCAAATAAATGAATGAAGATTCCAATGTTAGCCAGGACTCTGTCTCCCCAGGCCCCATTTAGGCTTTGTCAAAGCTTGAACCTTCAGTTCCCCGATGGCCTTGCATGGGACAGGAGGTCCCGTGTCTTTCAGACAACCCATCTGTAAGTTCCTTGTGGGCTTTCTGACACCTCCTCGATGCAAATTTGGCCCAACACTGGGACCCAGGCAAGAGGCTAGTTAAGAGACTCTGGGACCAGTGGAAATGGGAGCTCCCACCCCACTCCTGTGTCCCCAGAACACTGGGGTCTGATGACAGCACCGGGTGGCCAGAGCTGCCAATTCCCTGGAGAAGTGGTGGAATGATCTCTCTTCTGGAAACAGGACGACCTGCTCCTGGGTCCTAAAATGGACCAGAGTGGCAGCCTAAGACAGATGCCTAGGATCCGTTTTGGGGGTAAGAATGAGGCTTATTTATCTAGCTTTGGAAAGAGGCTCAGAAAATGACTGAGGATGAGACAGTGGAGATGATACAGATGGACGCACAAGGTTCCATCAGTAGAAAATGTAGGGCAGCCACCAGATGCTCCCTCCACAATCGAGTGGCTTGTCAGACAGGGCTGAGCCCCAGCCAGCCCAGTGACCCCTCAGAGAGGCAGGTGGTGCGGAGGCAGGCAGGACCCCCAAGACTACCGACCTCCCTCTCCTAGCCATGCTGAGAGTTCCTCTAAATTTGGGGCCATCACTAACTCTGTGTCCCCAGCCCGGGACTGACACAAGTAGGTGCTACCACAGTGTTGAATGAATGAGTGAATGAATCATACTGGCCTTATTCCCTCTGCCAGGATCTAAGAAAGAAGTGTTCCTATCAGCGTCTGCCTACCAATGTTGGTGTCCTGGCTTCTAACGGGTTCCCATTATTTCCAGTGGGGTTTGGCCAACCACACCTTCCCTCCCTTGTGTCCCTTTGCTGTGTAGGTGAGGAAGGGTCTGTGAGCCATGTGCTCCCGGGAAGCTGGAGCCTTCTGCCTGATTCCATCCTTACTGACTGGGGGACAGTGGTTGAGTGAGTTCACTTCTCTGCGTCTCAGTGTTCTCATCCGTAAAATGGGATAATAATACCTTGTGAGATTGGCGTGAGGATTCAACATGCCCCATTTTAGAGAAAGTATTATTATTACCATCGTCATCCTTGTCCTCCTCTACGGGTACAGAGACAGGGTAGACAGTCAGCTAAAGCTGGCAGGCTATTGAGAGAAAACTAAGGATGAAGGACATGAGCAGATAGGGAGTTCGGAATTTACTTTTTGCACCAGGGACACAGAAAACTCACAAAATCAATCTCTCTACCCTGG
Source organism: Ursus arctos (assembly GCF_023065955.2). Classification (NCBI taxonomy): domain Eukaryota; kingdom Metazoa; phylum Chordata; class Mammalia; order Carnivora; family Ursidae; genus Ursus; species Ursus arctos. The sequence continues at coordinate 12,187,625 of NW_026622863.1, forward strand.
GTAAGTAGACGGCACATTCCTTCCCAACAGGTGCCTCTTGGTGAAGCCAGGGCAGGAGTGGATTCCCCCGGGGAGGGACAGCATCACGCAGGCTGTAGTTTTGATCCTGGGGGAACGTGGAGACAGCCTTCCTGGTTGGTCTTTTCTGGTCCTCCACACCTATCTCCAGCCCTGCTCGTCACTTCAGAGAGCAGCCGTCTTCAGGAACAAGAGCACAAGGTCCCTGGTTTTCTGGCCTGACCTGAGCTAAGAGCATTTCCTCAAGTCTTTTGCTGCCTAAGTCTTCAAAAAGGAATGTCCCCTCCCAGGGGAGAGGGCTTTCACTTTGCAGCCCTCCAGCCTTGGGTTGGCTGGTTTCTCAAAACACCACTAGCCCTTCAAGAAGCAAACGGTCTATACTCTCACATGTAACCAAGAAATCAGGAAGCTGGCTGTGGGTGTTCAGAAAGGATTTCCAGAGGGTATTCATTGCATGACGACTACGAAATACTATTCCGGGAAATGGTGGCATCTTCCCGGGAGGAGGGGGGTTCTAGATAGGAAGGCCCAGCCTCGGAGACACCACCCTTCTCTCCCTCAGCTGCAGTGATCTCAGGGATTCCTGGTCTGTGAAGGTTCAGATTCTTCTGATTTGATTTCTTCTACCCTGCAGGGGACAGCATTGGGCAAAGAACTGTGGAATTCATGTGATAAAAGAAGAAACATTTGTTTCCAATTATCCAAATTATTGTTTGCTAATTGAAATACAAAAGGGGTATTTTTTTTTTCTCTTTTGGTTGGTATAAGCATCCCGTCTCTTAAATCTCTTTGATTGAGCAAAAATGCTTTTGGAGTGTTTACTTTAATCCATACATCATTTTCCTGATTAGTAGCTGCTCAGTAACATCCTTGCTCATGAGGCAAGCTTTAACCAGAGCTCAGTTTGTCATCAGAGTTGCAGAAATGGACCTATGTTATATGGACCCCATTGTGTATCTGGCACACTGGCTGGAGTTTTAAAAATGTGGTTATCAGTTTCGGGGACAAAAATGTCTCTAGCCCTAGACTGTCCTCCTATAGGCTTTCTCATAGAGAGGGGTCTTTTCTTAGGTTGGGTTTTCTGGAACTAGACTCTGCGATGCACACTTGCATACAGGACGTGTTCCCGGAAACACCACCTGCTGGGGAGTGAGGCAAGCAGAGGGTTTGGGGAGTGGCGCGTTGCAGAGACCACAGCCGATGCGGTGGGGAGCACAATGTCGGGATGGTCCTTCAGAGGTGTCCCAACCTGAGACAAAGAGGCTGGGCTTTTGGGACCCAACGCTGGTCAGACTTTGGATCAGAGCTGCCAGGGAGGGGTATAACCTTGGGTGAGGTAGCGCCCCTAAATCCCCAGATAGGGAAGCAGTTGCGAGCAGTTAGCGGCTATCACTCCAGGGTGGGATGGGGCTGAAGGGGGCAGGGTGTGAGCACCTCAGTCCTGAACGGGCGCCCAGGTAGCTCCCCACAGCATCCACTACGCCGATAATCCCCAAACGACCTTTACGTGCAAACCACGGACTGACGCCGTGCTAGTTTCGAAGACGCATCTAAAAAGCCAGTGGAAACCTTTCCAGCCTCAGGCGCTCAGACACTGCAGACTCAAACTCCTTTTAGAATGGTACTCTGCAAAGTCAACGATAGCTTTGTTTATTCTGGGCAGACGCAAAGACGTGGTCTCTGAACGTCTGCCAGCGATCGAAGGAACCGATGATGTAGAACAGTTCCACGGGCCATCTCCTTCCTGCCCATCATCTATCATCCCAACCCTCAGCCTCTTTTCGGAGTGATGATTGCACCCTAAACGCATAAAATTAATCAGCACTCGAGGCCAGCCAGGTGTCTTGCCTCCAGAAATTATCTCGCTGCTGCAAAAGGACAGCTCGGATCGGATAACTTCTCATAATTTCACATAAAGAGCACTGTGGAGTCATATGGGAGCCCCTGACCGGTTTTGCAAAGTTCTGAGAAGCCAAGAGCCATCTCTGGCTTCATGCAAAGATCAGGTAGCCGTTGTTGCGGGTAAAGGCCCTGTTGCAGGGAAAGAAGGAACACCTCAGCTCAAAGCAGCGCTAATTAAATCACCAGCTTCCGACAAAAGAGAATGCTTGTAGGGCACAATCCGGTATAGCTCCGTTCCTTCTGGAAACTTTATGATGGCTTCGCAGAAGTCAGGCACAGGCTGGGGAGAAGCCCTCCGACTACACACTTCACAGCAGATTATTACATAATCCAATGAAGCCCTGATTTTGAAATTCCATATGACAAGCCCTGCTTAGCTTAACAGTGGCTGATAGCGGCAGTCTCTTGTATCCTGTATGTATATTTTATTTTAACTATGCGGCCCTCTGGCAACGTCCTGTACGTTTCAATCAATCAGAAGCTCCATTTGCCAGCTCCGTGTGGAGTTGAACGCTTCTGAGGATTTGGCAGAGAGAAAACAATCACGGAGATAGATATAAAAATGATTGTCTTAATCTAATCACGTGGCATTTCCAATATCTAAATCCGGGAAGGAAGCACAGTCTTGCAAGACACAGAATGCAAGATCCGCAAACACTAGGCGGTTGTGTGTGTGTGTGTGTGTGTGTGTGTGTGTGTTTACCAATGCGCTTGGCCTCCGTTTTAGATTAACGGTAAATCCTTAGAACTGGGCTCTAATTGAGAGCTTAGCTATTGCTATTAAGTTCCTTTTCAGGAACAATGCTGTGTGCACGATTCCCCTTACAGAGAACATTCTCCCTCTCTATCGGAAACTATCCAAATGGATGAGAATTAAGACAAACACTTTATAAAATAACACTCCCCAAAGACAGGTTGGCATGTTTGATTAAGAGAAGCCTCAGATAGAGTCTGTGAATAAAATAAAGCCATCCTAAGTGTCTCGGGGCTTTGTCTTGCATAAGTCTGCATTATAATTCCACTCCCCCACTCCTTCTCTCTCGGAGCCCAATAAATACGTTCTCGCCACGTTTGACGCAGAAGAGAAGGAAACTGAGTCTCAATGAAACGACCTGGGTGCCTCTTCAGTCTCCATCACCTTGTCTGAGTAAAGTCCTTCAGAAAAGCCAGACCTGCACACACAGTGGCGTCTGGGAGGGCAGGGCAAGGTTGGCCGCATCTGACCTTGGTCCTTCTAATGCAGAGTTCCCTGGGGGAGGTGGGGGCCCGGAAGGGAACACGTCTGTCCAGCCTCAGAGCCCACAGACACCCAGCCTCCTGGCTGGTTCGTATGCTAACAGCAAACTGCCCGGGATAAACAGGTGCCCTCTAAACAGGCCAGGCTGTGGGATTGTTGCAACCAAGGCAAAAGAGGCAACGGGGTGGGGGTGGGGGGAGAGATGCGATAAAATAACCAGAAGGGAAGAAAGTTCATCTTACAGATACTCATAGTCGAAAAGGTCCGACAAGTTGCCTTGTCGTGCTGGACCTGTGCGCACGGCTCCTGGTGACAGCTGCATAATCCATGGTGTTTGGTGAGGTCAGCAGCTCAGATGGGTTTGACTGTATATAAATGTGGTAGTGGTAGCAGAGAGCTACCGGCCTCACGGAGGGCAGTAACGACGATGCATTTCTCGGGGGGAGGGAAAAAAACCAACAACGTGAAATCAAATCAAATCCATCCTGAATTCAAATGTATCCTAAACTCGCCAATCAACATTCCAGGCGAAGAATCAATATTAGTTTTCGCAACGCGCCCCGATACAGTTCGTCACTCAGCAACGATCTCCGGCTTCAGGGAACCTGTACCTAAACGCTCGTGTTCGTTCTCGACTGGGGATGAGTGAGTGTTCACGCCCCGAGGAGTCATTTCAGAGGGTTTTGATCCCACCCCTCCTGGAAAACCAAAGCTCCCCAAAGGGTGATAAATGCAACCCCGTCCAAATTATTTGGGGTCACATCAAATTTTAATACGCATATTCTCTCCGTGTTAAATGGGGAGGCATCAACTTGAATAATGGCAGGATGCTAGATTCTAG